>NC_048907.1:4730941-4736072 GCF_011077185.1 Oxyura jamaicensis
GAAAGAAAGAAAGAAAGAAAGAAAGAAAGAAAGAAAGAAAGAAAGAAGAAAACAGCTCAAGTAAGCAGCATGTGTGAATGTTGCTCAGAGATAAGCCAAGAATCTGCTATGAATATGTATCAGAAAGTCTTCATGGTACAGCTCCATCGTGTGTGCATCATGTGGTACAGCTCCACATGGTGTAAGTGAGGTTCTCTGACAAACTGGCCAAGGGAAGGGAAAAAATGCCAGAAAAACTATTATGACCATGCACTCTAGCTTCCTGGCTGAGTATATCCATTTGAAAGGTATTGTGTGATACCCTTCTCTGAGAAGGGCATTGTCTGGGAAGCTTGATAGTAAACAGGCACAGTATGCGTAACATTTAGGGGCACAGAGATCGATGTAGCTGCTGTTTGTAACAATTTTATCTTTCCTTGTGAACACTGTGATTCAAGTAATCTCACTATGGAAACGACAAGCTCTGGCCCAGATCCTGCCAAATGTTCTGCATGCAGATAACAGGACTGGGACTTCCTTACTGAGGGCATCTTCATGGAGACTTGGGATCTCCGAGCATTTTTCAGAACACTAGTGTGCTATTATGATCATTATGATAGTTGCATTGGAGCTGGGATGTACTGAGTGTACTCTGCAGTTAACAGAGGATCCTGCTTGTGATAAACCTTTTAAGAGTAAACACACAGAAATTAGGTGGAGTGGATCATATCCAAGAAAACAGCAGATTCTTTCCAAATCTGTGTCCTAGAATTTTTACCCACACTGACTGCCCCGGCCCCTTGGGGTCCATTGCCCTTTGGAGGCAGAGTCTGTGACATGCATGGATGCTTCTCCCAACACACCACAGGCTCAGGTCCAAGGGCTAAAGCACTCCTTGCCTCCAATACCTGCCTAGAAACTGACCGTCATTTTCATCCCCAGCCCTGCTTCCGTCCTGCTTACCAGTGCCTATGCATATGTAAAAGCTTGTGTGGTTTATAGCAGGTTTAATTTTTGCTCTGATGTTTACACCTAAACTAGGACAGTTGTTTTATCCCTGAATTGGCTGGTTCCTCTCTATGTAGGCTAATAAGATTTTTATTCATTATTTAAACAAGGTTTTGTTTGTTTGTTTGCATTTCTCCAAGAAAAATTAACAATGTAAAATACTACCAGGAGTAAATAAAATAATAATTTTGTAAATTTTAGGCTTATTAGGAAAAGAAAAAAATACAGGAAAGTGATATTCCCAAATAAGACATTGGCTAAAGCAAAATTCAGTCCTCAGAAAGCCTCTGGTCACTCAGAACAGCAGCAGTAAGGTTTGACATTATTTCAAAATACTCTCTGATATTTGAAAGTCAGAAAATTTGTAGACTTCAGCCATGGCCTCTTGTTTAAATGTACACTGTGAGTCACAGGGCAATGCCCCGTGTACTAGCCCGAACATTGCAAAAACCTTTAGCTAAGGCCAGGAGATAAGAAGAAATATGTAACACTGATAAGTGGTATTACTACTACTTCTATTACTATTACTTCATGATCAAATAGAAATAAGGGAACAGATGTTAACAATGATGAATAAATACTTAGACTTTGGCGATTGCATAAGGAAGCTAAAGATAGTTATAATATAGCAGTAGCTACCAGGCTAACAGAAAAACAAGGAAGATTAAAAAATATATCAGGACCAAAAGTAGGTCTGGCAGTCAACCAGTTCCTTTAGTAGACAGCAGTGATGAGACCAGCAATGATGAAGTAATACAAGCAAAAGGATTAAATTGTTTCTGAGTTTGGAGAGGTGATGGAAGGGGCTGACACACTGCATAGAGTCCAAGCTTCTGTGTCCCACAACAGCTCAGGGTGATGTTAAACAGCAGGAGGTGAAAGTGACGCATTTAAACCTGGAGACCCAGAGCACCTGCACCATGAGACTTTAAGACTTGACTGGAAAGGCCTTTACACAAACAAAGCTTATTTTAATGAATTCTTGGCATAATGGGGTTGGAAACAGCTTTTCTTCTCTACCAGTGCTTGTGAAAGCTGGATGGGATGGTTTATGGAGGATTGGGCATGACATGGCCCTGGTTGTGAGCCAAATAACAAGTCTCTTGCTACATGAATTGGCTGCTCACCAGCCAAAAAGTAATAAAATAAGGAACCCCTGGTTCAGCTCAGAGAAATATTAATTCATACCATTCTAAACTGCACAACTTGAAGGAGCTGTGTGGGCACACAGGGTCAAACTCTGCTCCTCTTTGCTGGTGATGGGTTAAGGAATGGGAAATCAAGGACAGCTGTACTGGCCACATTCTACCTGCACCAGGACAAAGACTTCAAGTGTGTGCATGCAGCCTCAGATCTTTCTTAATCCCTGTCCTCAAATTATTAATATTCGTTATCTAAATCATAACTTTTCTTGCATGGCATAGCCAACATGCCATTACGGTGTTCCTATCTCCACCCTACCTTCAATATCCTCTGGTTTCATCTTCAGAAAAGCACAAGCAGGCTTTCTCAGGTGGGTGAAGATTGCTATAAACCCTTGGGACATCCTTGCCATCTGCTTAAGAGTTATTCACAAATGAAGGGCAGAATTAAGCCAACGTGTTATTCTTGACAAATAATGTCACCTACTCCAATTTCTAGCTATGAAAAAGCTGTAGAGAAAGTGGTATATTTATTTACAGCAGTTTGAATATTCTTCTCCTTGTTAAGACTCAGTGTAACTACTTTCGTATCTGAAATAAGAGATTATGAGAGTAATCATCATCTGCTTCTTAATGTCTCCACTAAAGTTTTATAAGTGTTTTGGTGAGAATTGTTAATGATGTTTGTAATGTTCCATGTCAAACCAGTTTCAGTGTGACCATGATACTAACTAGTAGAGCCATATTAAAATTTGCAAAGATCACAAGGTGATTGTAACTTCTATAACTTCTATAACTTCTTATTTATTTAAAATAACATTTTCTTAAATATTCTTCACTGGATCAGTGCATTTTTACGGTAGTTGAATATGCTGGTATTTCCCACAGAAGAAGTGTGGGACAGTAGCTTATATTTAGTGCATTTCTTCCTCTTGCAAATGAGATTATGTGCACAATTTTTGCCCTCAAAGCGTCTTTACCTACGGGTACAGCTTTTCCTCTGGAGAAGGTGTTTTCATGAACATAAGGTGAAAAATCCATCAAGCCAGGATCTATGCTTACAGGGAGCATCACAAAAATGAAGATGGGAGCAAGTGATTGGTTCTTCCCTCTTATAAAAGATAACTATGTGGGAGGTGACAAGGTGATTGTCTGACTTTCCTCTTGCTGTTGGCAGGCTAAGTTAAAAAGAGAGGATGAGCAATTTGTTCCTAAAGTACCAGCACCATGGAGGCAAGTGACAGAGAGAAAAGGTGTTTTTGCTGTGGTGTAAGCATGTGGATTTTTGCCAGTTGCTTGAATGAACACCCCAGTTTCAAAATAAACTCTCACTGAAGGTCAGGTCCTGCCTGGAATACCTCTCCTTTAGGAAATAAAGCTTTTCCAGTCCACGTGCTTCCCTGTAGTCTCTTTTGGAAGCTGCTCCCTGTGCCCTGCCAGGGTGCCAAAGGCAGCCCCCAGCCATGCCAGGGGAAGGGTGGAGGACATGCTGTAGATCTGCTATGCTCTGTGCTTCTTCCTGAGTGTGTTTCCCACACAGATCTTCCTTCTCAGGAAGATCTGAAGCATTTCTTGTAGACTAATATAATGCCTGTGGTCCAGTCCTACCCAAGAGTCATCCATCAAGGACCTTGTCCCATACTCTTTTGGCACAGCAAGCCATACAAAATACCACAGGGACAGACTTGGATTCCCAACACCACACAGGAGGACAGACCCTTGCTCTGGATACAGTTCCAGTTCCCACTGCAGTACTGCTCTCCAGTTCTTTTGGAGCCAGTTCATCAAACTTATCTGTGCACTGAGCTAAGAAAGGTGAGCGGTGGGAGGCATTGCCCAACTTACCTTCTTCCAGCCCTCAATCCCTTCCTTCTTCCAAGCACAGTGGTCCCCATGTGCTATTCCATGCTAAGCAGGTCACCTGGACACAGGACACACTCTGTCCTGTATCCTGATGTTGAACTTCATGGCTTTGTGATCCACGTTGGGTGCAGACCTCCTGCTCTACTCCCATCTTCAGCATCTCATTGAGATGTGCTTGGAGCTGCACAGGCTGGATGAGAGCACCACAGGAGGAAAAGACACTAGCTGACAGGTTCCACTGGAAGTCATTTGAGTTCTACCTCCAGTCTCAGTAGAAGCACAGCAACTTCCAGGCAGGGGATGTGCAGGTGGCTACAGTATCAGAGTTCCCAGTTCTGGGCTTTCTGCATTTTGCCCACAAAATTGTGAAATTTGGCCCTTTTTCTTGAGGTATTTAGCTGTTTATCTGGTCTATAGAAGCATCACAGGCCTCTAGATCTTGTCTGAGAATCTATGGAGAGAAGTGTTTCAGGGGGAATACGCAGCACTACCCAAGCACTGCTTCCCTGGAGCTAAGTGCTTCTCTGCCCCAGGTTGCTCTGGTAACATAGTGGCTTAGATCTTCATGGAACCAACACCAGCTCTGTTCAGGTTTTCAAACAAGCCAGCATGGGAGAGGACAGATAGTGCCATAGGGGGCTGAGACAACCTTGCTGATGAGCCAAAGGGAAAATGCTGGTTCTTGCAGCTTGGCTGGGAGCAGAATGCAGTGCACCCATGCAGCCATTTTTAAAAGGGACGGGTTGGCCCATTGTTTTGGCAAAATCAGGAAACGCAGACACAAGCAAGAATGGACTGGAGAAAGTGACATCTGGAAGGTCAGGATAGAGCCAGGGGAGATGGAGCTGCAAAGGGTAAGGACTTACATTAGAGGAGATGGGATAAGAGCTGAAAGGCTGTTAGAGAACTTCAACAGTAATTTTATTTTATTTTTTTTTCCCCAGGGATTATTACCTCCTCCTCCTAGCTGCCTGCAGCTACTCCTCCATGCAGCGCACATAGCCCACAGCAAAGGCATTGCAATTTGCCTCTTGTAAATGCAATTATCTCATCAGTTCAAAAGGTGAAGATTTTGATATCCTTGGCATCCCTCTCCTCCAAAAATACATACTATAAATGTCCCTTAAAAAAAAAAAAAA
>NC_048907.1:4736172-4772989 GCF_011077185.1 Oxyura jamaicensis
TATATATATATATATATATATATATATATATATATATATTTTCCCAGGGTCTTTAAAATAAAAGGTTTGACTAACAGGAAAATGTTGGTCAATTTTAAACAACAAAGAACCTGTCATTTAGAAAGAAAGAAGTCTGAACACTGTCACATGGGGAATATAAAATTGAAGCATTTTCTCATTTCCAAACCAAAACATTTCCATCTAGAAAATGTGAAAATGAGGTGTTTTGACATGTTCAAAAAAATTCTCTTTTACTACCTTCTTGGCTGAAAGCATTTGGCACACTCAGTCAGCATCAATGCATAAAAGTTTCAGTCCATGAAACTTCTTGCTTATAGATAACTGAGTCCATCACAGAAGGTGGCTCAGCTTGGGCAGCTCTGAAACTTGCAACTTCCTGAAACAGCACAAAAAACTTCTTGAAGCAGCAGAGGGGTGCTCATCTGTTGAAACACCTAACTCTGCACCTCCTTGGTAGATCCCCTTCTGTCCCTTATGCTGAAGTGCATGTGAGTCTTTATGGCCATAACTAGAGGAGGAGAAGTCAGATGGAGGTGTGAGTGCCCCCATTAGCATCAGAGATACCCTACACAGAGTCCCAAAGCAGCAGCAGCCCTCTCTGCCCAGTTAAGAGGGCAGACCGTCCTGCCCTCTGCTTGGAACAAAGCCCATGTCTTGCAGCTGACATCAGTCCACTTATTAGTAATACATTAAATCCCAATTGTTTCTTAATTCTTTTGAAATGGGATAACAGGGTAGTTAATTAGCACATAGCAAAACATGCAATTCTGATGAGGAGGCACTGGTTAACATACCAAGAACCAAATGTCAAGATGCATTTTTAGCACTGAATGGAATTAATTTGCCAGTGTTCCCTTATTAAATGTCAGGTCCTTATGACTTGTATACATTAAACAATTCAGGAATTGGAAAGCACTTGTGTAATCAAGTTAAGCGTGAGGCGGGCAGATTTCTTTCACCTAAACAAACCTGAAACTTTCCTTTTCCAATTAATATTTCATTTTATAACAGCCACCACATTAATTCTTAATTAAATGCTTATTTGAGACACTCTGCTGATTAGTGTGAACTAATGAGGAACAATATGAATTGTTTATCCAGCTTCTAGTTATTTTCCTTCATAAAAGGAATGGTGTTTGGATTACTTTCATGTCTTGCTGTACCCTAAAATGACTTCCTTGCAGAATAATGTTCATATAAACAGCACTAACTTCAGCCACAAGAGCATTTACTGAGACTCCAGTACCTGGGGTTCAGACAGGAAAACCTGCATAACAGATCTTTGGGGGTGAAGATGAAGGCAAGTCCCAACAGCTGTTTCTACTTTCATGACAGCGAGCCTTACATCAAGAGAGCCTAAAAGGAATAAAAACACAAATGTGACCTTGTGTAAACGGAAAACAAATCAATACCACTCACATTTCCAATGACATTCATTTAGTGATTGTGAACAGAGCTTCACGAGTCATGAGTACAAGTGATCATAAATATGTTGATAAGTGACTAGGAGAAACTGTTATGATCATCTTGGCTGATCTGCTCTGCTCCAAGCGAACACAAAGCTATATTTCCTATAGTATATCCTCCCAGCTTTTTGTAAACCACAGACTAGGGAATTCTTGACCTAAGGGTTACATATAGATCTTTCTAGTTAGCTCCTGGCAAAAAGTCTCCAGCAGGAACTTCTCTATATGACTTTTCATCCTATCATACAGCAATAAAAAGCAGATATGATGATGCAAACTAGCTCTAGCTGTGTGCCTGTGATCTCCCACATGGAGGCTGTGTCCTGCCTCTGAACAAGCTTCTTGTCCTGCTCTGAGTCTCTTCCACTTCTTCTCTGTCATCTTGGAGGCAAGGGGAGCACAGCCACAAAATGTAAGAGGTTAGGATGTGTTGTGGAGTAGCAAGATGGCATTGCTTAGTTCTCTGCTGTGATTTCCATCTCTTACCTAATAACTCTGAAAGTCTCTCTGCTGTGGCATTGCTGAGGGTTTGAGCAGTCATTTTCATAGCATTTTTTCCACTACTGAGATGTATTTCATTCACACTCTGTGATTATGTGTGTTTAGTCAGGGCTGTTTATGACTCAGTGTTTATTGACCATGAACTTATTTTGCTATTTTATCACCTAATCATTCAGAATTGTGAGATCTTCCCTTAGCTTTTTACAGGCAAATTCAGATTTAACTGTCATAAAGGCTAGTTCTTGTAGATACACAGCAAATTTTGTGAGTCTGATAACCAGTCCTCATGAAAAAGGAAAAGATTCCCTTATGAAAAAGTCAAAAGGCACAGGGCCAAAGCCCCAAGATCCTTAGGAAACTCTAAAGGCACTTTCTCTTCATCATTAAAGTTCATAATTCATTTTTATATTCTGTCTCAACCATTCACCGATTGTCAAGAGGCCTTTCACTTTCTTCAGGACAGCTTAATTTCCTCAAGAGTTGCTAGTTAAGGGACATTATTAAATGTTTTTTGGAAATACAAATACAATGGCTGGATTTATCACCTCTGCACCTATTAACCCCTTCAAAGAACTCTCTAATTTTTGAGGCAAGACTTCACATTATTTCTGTTTAAATACTCTTCTTGACAGGTTTTAACAGTCCACAGTCATGTCTGTATTTCTCCAGATGCTTCAGAGCTTCCTTTAAAAGCTGATTCCTCATTTGTTCTCTTTCATTGCTGTAATATTGGGATTGATTTAAGCAATGCTTTGCACAACATGAGTAGATCAGCAATTTCATATTGAATTCCTTTAAAGCTCTTGGGTGAATGCCATCTGTTCCTGTTCATTTCCTAGTGTTCATTTTATCATTTCTTTAAAAGCTTGTTCCTTAAGTTCTCATGGCTGGTCAGACTCACCTTCTGTAAAGAAAGACTTCCCTAGGCTCTCCATAACAAGCACCAAAGCAAAGAAATAACCTATCCTCTCTTCTGGGATCCTTAACTTCCTGGAGATGTAGTTTTAAACCTCCATCATCTAGCAATTTTCTCATAGGCCTCCTTATAATGCATTTGAAAATAAAGCTTTTATTTCAAACTTTATTTCTTCCGCAGTTAGATTCTCAGTAGCTAGCTTGACTTCCAATGTTATGGTTTCATATTTAAGTCACAAGAGTTATCTCTTTTTTAAAAAAAATGACTCATGTTTTTAAACAATTACTGTTTGACTCAAACAGCTTCCTTTACCCTGTTGTCTAACTGGTCTTCCCTACTAAAGGGCTGTTTATATCTTTCTCAGTGGGTGCTATGCCCTTCCTATGTATTTCTGATACTGTATCTCTAAATAGGTTTATGGCACCCAAAGATATTTTACCCTTTCTGCTGTTTCTTTGACTTTATTTTAGAAATATTTCTCATTTTTATATTATCTCTTCTCCATGTCCTTTTAAAGTAAGTCTTTATTAGAGGGGATTTTCACCTGTGGTTTTCTCCCTTCTACAAAGCTGTACAAATACAAGTATATAATTATCATCATTACAAAGTCACTTTTTGATAAGTGAACATCTGGAACAATATCTTTTCAATACTGAGGATTAAATAAAGAATTTCTTCTTTTCTGATGGGATCTCTGAGCATTTGCTTCAAGAATTTCCTGTTTAGACTGTCTAAAAATTAGTTTATATGTCTTATCTCATTGTAATGTCTACTATCTCCACATGAACATAAAAAAGTCTCCCATTAGTTCTGTTTTTTTCCTCATGAATTGCCATTACTCTCCCTGCTTTTAAGTGAACTTCAGTCTATGCAAGGATTTAAGGACTTGCATTCAGTTGTATAAGGTTATGACTAGCCTATCTGGCAATTCATTGCAATGTGCAGTATTTGTGTCCTCTCTGCTACTTACTATTCCATGGAGTTTCTGTGTCTTATGCAAGCTTCACCTGCAGTGATTCAGTGTTTTCTTCTTGAAAATCAACAAAGACATTACACATTTTCAGATCAAAATTCACTACCAGTGGAATTGTTCTTGAAAACTGTAACAAAACCATAAGTAACAATACTAAATAAAAAGGAATTGTAAAAATAAAATATGAGGTGATCAAGACCCAAAATTATCTCCCAAACCCAGTGTTTGCATTTTTTCTCACTTCTCTTTCCCAGCTATGAAACCAGAGATCGTTTCCTCAAAAGGTTCCATCAGCAAAATCTATCATATTCTTCCTGCTGGGACCTGACCTCTGCAGTGAAGGCATGCCTAGTGAATATGCTATATGTTAATTTAGCAGCACTGCATGGTCTACCACTGAGATTACTTTTAGACTCTAGTTAAAAGCCTGACCACACAGAATTTCATGTTCAAGCCCCTTTGTATTCCAACAAGGCTACAATTTCTCCCCCAGCTCTCTCTTGTTCTGTGTGGGCAAGTCTGGCTCTGGTCCTGCATAGGCAGTGTTCCTACAGGGGGATAGGCAGATTCCATGTTTGGAACTTGTCAGGCTGGCTGAATTATTATTTTTCCATCTTTCCTCAGATTTCTCAGCTCTCCTGCCTGTGGATTGTGTGTCTTGCCACCCACTCCATTTCTATAATCAGGGCAGAAGCAGTAGTCAGTGGAAAAAAAAATACATCAAATTGGGTAAATCTTCTTTTCTGAGAGCTTAAGAAAATATCTGTATCTGTCCTAATTACTGTTTTTTACATAATTAGCTCTGGTCTGGGTGTTGCAGGCAAGATTTCACAAGGGTATGAAAAAATTCTCCTTTCAGACTTGCTGGTGGAAAGCAGAGGGTGCAGACAGCAGGTTCCAGAGACCAACAGGTAGAGTCAGCTGGGAGTACGCTAAATGACCCGAAAACAAGATCAAAAAGTGGTCCAAGCTGGCACTTTTGAACTATGATATATCTTGGCTATAATAGGAGAGAATGATTAAACAAAAAACACTTGTCTTTATGGAGGATACAGCCCTTGCCAGGAGGGTTCAAGACCCAGCAGCAGCAACCAGCTCCACCTGGAATGGAAATCGTTGTTGTCCCTGACCTGGCAGAAGCTCCTGCAGATCCACCCTGGAAAACAAACTCAGCAGCTGAGACAGAATTTTCCTTCAAGACAGATATTCAATTAAGATTTTTACAGAAAGATAAATTTCTTTGCCCAGATCTCCAATTTCAGTGACTTTATTATCATTATTATTTACAGTATTTCTCCAAATGGCAGGATGTTAAGTTTGGAGGTTCTAGGAATTTCATTTTTTTTGAAGAAAGACTCAGAAGTTTTAGAAAATTAGCTGGTAAATTAAAAATCTTCTGTTATTTTAATCAGAGGTTTTCATGGAAATAAACAGTTGTTCCCAAGCATTTCTTTCTAGATACCATAACAATGCTGTACAGGTGCATGAACACATTGTCCTTTGCAGCTGATCCTAATTGCCTCCAAAGATCTATGAATCCCTCTCTAACTCTGTAATGGATTTAGGTTCAGAATATTATTTATGATAATGCCAACAGTGAAAGCAGACATAACTTTATTCTGCTTCCATGGGTATCAGGCAATGTGTTTTTGAAAATCTCCAAAACAGCCTGCTTATTCCTTTCTTCTGGGTATAAGGTATAGCAAGTACAATGACAGGTTGACTGTACATGTGTCATGTAGAATTTTCTACCATCCAGAATTATAATTAATATATTTTTGGGACCAGTGTGTCAGCAGTTCGGCAGAAGGTCCTCATCTATCATCACCATCCAGGGCCACACAGGGTAACTTCAAAAGTGAAGTGTGAGATAGCCTTGCTCCCTGCTACATTGGAGCAGACCTTTTTCTGTAAGGTTGGAAAAAAAAATAAAATAAAATAATGCCCTCCACTCATGTAAATCAATACCAATAAATAAATAAATAAGAATAGTGTGGCTGAGAGGAAATATGGTAGTTCTCAGCTGATGTTTCACTCTCCTAAAGATATGAAGAGTAAACAATTCCTATATCCCCTTTAAGTTCTGCTTATCTTAAACAAATATTAAATGAGAAATGGTAATTAGGAGAGGTGGATCAATTCTTGCTGTCCTTGAAGTAATGCAGGGATTTTGCATGTCTTGAAAGAAGCAGACCTCAAATCCATCCCTCCCTGCATGGACACAATTGTGCAGATGGGGGCACTCTGGCTAAATTCATGCTAGTACTCTTGTGAGATGTAAAGTGGATGGTATTTCTCCAATATGCATATTTTAACTGGCTGTGATGCCTGCGTACAACAGAAAGAGAGATGCACGGCCCAGTCAGATTGTTATATTAGTGGAACAGTGGAAAACTAACAACCCAGCCAGCCCAATGAATATTGATTTGTTTCTAATCAAGCCTAGGATGTGTCACATGGTAATTTCTGCTCAATTCATGTGATCCCATATACAGCAGCTGGCAATAGCCCACTAGATCGTGTGATCCATGCCCTGAGAGCATCAGGGCAGTTTGGAAGTGAGGCTGATGACAGGAAAGGGATTTGCATTGAATGACTGACCCTCAGCAAGGGCTTGGCCATTACCAAGCTGAGGCAAAGTTTTGTATAAAAATGCTGGGGCACAGGACTTTATCCAGGCTAATTTGTACATATCTGTTACCCTGACCTTGCTGTCCAAAGGGTATCTGACATGGACATCTCCAAAATCTCATGTGGACTACTGAGTTCAGGAGGAAGAGCTGCCCCACTTTTGACATTGCATGGGTCATCCTGGTGCTTCCATTCATTTCTGACACAGCGAAACACAGGCTCAGGCTCCAAGCAACAGGAGCTGTCTGTTGCACAAGAAGAACAGCTTTGTCTTATCCACAGCAGCAGGTTTTCAATCAAATTTGGATCTGAAGTAACACATTTTATCCTTCTCCCTTCTCCTCCTCCACTGGTCATTCATCTACATCTTCACTCTTTTCCAGTTGATGTCCAAAGGCTGGTGGTGCACCATTCCCCTCTGAAATGCCACTGGGACCTTTCCCATCTCTGCTTGCAGGAGGCTGAAAGGGCAAATCATGGTTCCCCTGTGCACACCACTGCTGTCCACACTGGGACTGTGGCAAGCTGGACCTTGACCCCTTCATCAGGAAATGGTTAATTCAGCTTTTCACATCTGTATCTGAGAGGAATTAATCCCAGTGACAAATGCAGGGCAAAGCCTCTTGGTTCATGAACTAGACCTTGAAAAAATCAGGTTCATGACAGGTGTTAATTTTCTGTTATTAATTTCAATATTACATTTATCATAACTATGGGTTCTAGTGTTATTACAGCTATAATCCTACTAACAAGATGAGCTGCCCAGCTGGTACTTAATGTGTCTGAAACTGTGAATTATATTGCTGGAAAAACAAGCCATGTGGAACAGGAGCAGGGGCTGGCTACCAAAGTTTAAGGCTCACACAGGGATCTCTGAGGAGACACTGCTGGGCCAGCAGAGAGATGAGGGATTTAGATTCGTATAGCACAGGTGTAATGGAAGGAAGCATGTATCCATGATATAAAGACAAAAGGGATTTTAAAGTTACCTAACTTCTAGATTAATGGGGAGAAAAAGTCATTAAGAAGCTCTCAAAAAGAAGCTCAGCCCTGGGTAAATGGGAAAAAAACATCATCCCTCTAATGTCATGTCTGCTTGGCCTACCACCCCATGTTTAGTCATGGAGCCATGCCCAGGTATTGTGTGTGCTTTCATGTTCCATGGGACATGCACATGTGTGGGACTAATCCACTTCTTCTTTAGAATGTCAGGCTCCTGCTTGAATGCTCCGCTCTATTTTGTGTGTCCTCCTGACCTCAGATCTCCTTTTCTTCCTCCAGCATACAGTACTAGTGATTTCTCAGACTCCATAAGATTGAGATCTGAGCGCAAGATCGTATTCAGGTCACAATCCTGGAATTAATATTCCCAGAACCAGTGGCAAGTTGAGCATCTCCCTCCTTCCTTGTCCCATGCTGCACATGATTATTTTTCCAACCAAAAGCCAAACACCAAAAATGTAAATTATTTCTCTAAGGTCAAAGAGAAAGACAATACCAGAATGAATGGAAATTTTCATGGTTCTGATCTCTTCATCAACTGCTGTAACATTTGCAGCCTTTGGTGTGTAATTTTTTCCCCATGATTTGTGCCCATCTTTGGGGACTCCTCTGGGAACCCCATTGTTGCCTACAAGATGCTGAGCCAGTCACAGGCTGGCTGATTGAAATTTTGCATTTGCCAAGAGAAAATAGATTGATGCAGTGGGATGGGTGAGTTCTGTGTGATGTTAAATGATTCAGCTGAAGGGGAGAAAGACAAAGATGAGATAGGGCAGCTGGCTTAGCTGAGGGCTGCAGACAATGAGGGTCACATTTGTTTGGTCTGTTCTGATAGGTATTATTTCTGAATAATAGCAATGTATCTTTCCAGAACTTGAAGGTTCAGCCTTCACATGAACCTTT
The DNA here is from genome assembly GCF_011077185.1 of Oxyura jamaicensis. Taxonomy (NCBI): domain Eukaryota; kingdom Metazoa; phylum Chordata; class Aves; order Anseriformes; family Anatidae; genus Oxyura; species Oxyura jamaicensis. The sequence continues at coordinate 4,744,586 of NC_048907.1, forward strand.
AAAATGGCCTTTTAAAGTACAGGGAAGAAATAAAGATGACTGGAATGAAAATTTCAGTTCAGTTGTAAAGCAATTGCAGAAGATTTGTTTCATACTGGCCTCACTTTGCACAGTCTGCACAGCTGCTCTTACCTCAGGAGAGCAGAGGAAGAAACTACTCCATCACTTTTTTTCCCACTGGTTTTACCATGGCTAAACCTCGTGGCTATGGACTGGGAAGGATCCACTCCGGTGTGCTGCTCTGAGCAATCCAGCATGCAGAGACACATGACTGCATGCAAACAGGTTTGCAAAAGCAGCCTGCACTGCCTGGATGGGCAGGTCTCCATGCCCCAAGGCAGAAACCAGCTCAGACACCTAGCAGAGCTCTACAGAGGATGCAGAACTTGCAGCTGGCATTTCCAAATGTGCTGGTGCTTAGCACATGGTGGCAGACTGGAGGCAGAGCTGCTTCTTTCCGTCACTGATAGGGCATCAGCTGGCCTGTCTGCAGTACGGGTGTTCCTCCTCCTTTATTGTCCAGCTGTCTGGGAAAGATCTATCAGACTGGGATTACTTATCTTCGTCAAACAACCACCACCACATTCTGATATTTATTGAACAGTTCACAGGTGGCTATAATTCAAGTTCAGGCTAGCTTTACAAGCTCTTTGAGACAGACAGCTATCCCACCAGTCTGCAGCACGCCAGTACTGGTTGTGTGACAGTGGGAGACATTACTGGAGACACATACTCTGCAAACACTGTCAGTCACCAGATTGCCAAGGAAGAAAATGCAGGCAAAAGAGGTGATGGATATTTAATCCAGGCTAGGCTGTTCCCTGGTGGCAAACTAGACCAGGCCATTATAGACACATGTGGATTACCCCAATTGTATGATCCATCTTCCAAGCACTGCCTTGGGGTTGTTCAGGTTAAAACAGTTTATGAGTCTCCAGGGCCTAGGCTTAGACTGACACATTTGAGGAATGAACAAGAGGAATTTCTGGCAGAGATGTTTTAAGGCAGAGATGAATTCCCCCTGTCCAGGGAGTCCCAGGCTAGATAAGGAGAAATCCATGAATAGCCTGCAGAAGATATCCTAGATGCATAAGCCTCAAGGAATCATGGTGATCATGGAGGGTAAATTTGGCTCAGTCACCGAATCCACTTCACAGTTCCAGAATTTCATCCAATGTGTGATAAGGCAGAGTGCACAAATTTCACAAAGAATTGGAATCTTGATTCAAAGGCTCCAGGCAATCAAGAAACTACTTCTCACTTCAAACCCTGATCTCCCTTACAGTTCCTTGCTAGAACCTTATTTCTGGTTTGATTCTGTCTGCTTCCAGCATTTAGTAACTGAAACTTAAGACTGTATTTGTTAGGTAGACCAAAAGCCCCCAGCTATCAAAAATCTTATTCATCTGTAGGGACTTAGAGTCTATGATCAGTTTTCCCTTCAGGCTTTCTAAACAGAATCGAGTCTTTCTGCATGCTGTCCTGAGTGCACCTTTCTAAACAGTTCTTTCCTGAACTGGGGATGTTAGTAGGGGGATGCTCTATTTATCCTGTAGGTGATCAGCAAGAAGATTTCATTGTTTTCAGAAAGAGCTCGTCTGTGGAGGACTGTATAATTCCAGTAGCAAACACAATATTACACAGGCTATGTGCATCTGTGCAATCTAGGCAAGGCTATTTAAAATAAATCGGTAAATAAGAAGAAGAAAGAAAGAAAATAAAGTAAATAAAAAAGTACCTATTTTCCTTCTGTAATACTCCATAATGTGAGTTGAGGAACTGGTTCTAAATATTCATGGAGAAGTACAGATTAACTACTTCTTCTCAAGTTAGTCTCTTTCTTTTTCCTTGCTTTTACCAAACCTTCACTTGCTGTGCTTTGTCTTGGACTGATATTCTCATAATACAAATATCTGGGCAGCTAACTCAAGATACTTGCTTGTTCCCTGAATATCCTTCAGGACCTTCTCTGCAGGGCTAATTGCTGAAGCCCACAGTTTTGCTGAGGTGACCCTAGTCCATCAAACTCTGGAACTGCCAAAGGGCTCCCTGTGTTGTCAAGTAGCTGAGTCAATGTTCCAAGAGGGCACTGGAGCCTTGGGTTATTTACAGAGCAGAAGACCTTGCTCTATGATAAAACAATCCCAAAGTTCTGGGGTTTAGCCCAAGGACATGATGATCATGCATCACAGCTGATGGGGAGACTTTATGATCTAGTAGCTGAAGGTCATCTTTGATTGCAATCAATTGGTGGACACAAAACCTCCCACCAAACACAGCACCCACAATACTTGTGGGATTAGCACAAAAGGAAGTTTAATCCCTCTCTCCACATGCTATGCTCCAGATCCTATACTTTTAGAGCCATGTCTGGGAGATTCATGAGGCCAAGAGGAAATCAGGCAAGAAGAGATGGGTTCTGTAGCTTGCTGAGTGGAAGTCCAACCAGGCTGTACAGACCCGTGGTTTAGCCTCTTTTCTTGGATTTATTTCTGTTTGTTTGTTTGTTTGTGTGTGTGTGTCTTCATACTGAGGACCACTGAATGCAAAATATGTGCAATAAGTGCATTATAAACCTGCAAGCCACAGTAGGTTCACATTGACACCCACAATAGTCAGTGGAAGGATTCACACTGTGTAAGACCTTATTCAAGTACTGTTTTAATATGATGTAATCAATTATGTGCTAAACTATGAACCTCTACCACCCCCTGAGCTGAATGAAAGTTCTTGCTGAAAGTAAGATCCATGTATCTCAGGATCAGACCTCTAGGAACGCTGACTCCTTCCTGACATTAAGAGATGGCTGGGGCTTTTTCAGAAAAACATCTACCACTAACAAAAATGGTATCTTAGTGCCCTAGTTTATCAGTACAAATGATAGTAATTACCCGGCTGACTGTCAGTGTCTCTGCAAGGGGAACAATAATTTGTCCCCATTAGTGTGCAATCAGAACCTGTAAAAGAAGTCAATGCAATGAAATGAAGTCTGGGCTGCCAAGGAGCATGGGATCTAATGGGTCACATCAAGGGAAAAGATAACACGCAAAGGGTTGGGGAAGTCGTTGGTTACAGGGGCCCTGCCCTTCTAGACTGGGGAAGAAGAACATGACAAAAGATCACTTCTTTCTTGGGACTGATAATGTTTGTGGAAAAGGTGGAAAGTACTGGTTTGCCATGTCCTTCCAGAGGTCCTTTGCCCAAAGCAAGTGGGACTGGGAAGAAGCTATTAATTTTCAATTCAAATCCCAATGAGCAATTTATTAGCTGCTCAAAACTGCAGCTCACCACTCCATAAAATCTCTCTAAATCATAATGCCAAAAAAAGATGGTTTATAGAAGCAGGGGATATGGGTGGGTTCTCAGTGCCTGGAGGATCTCTGCCAGCTCTAGGGAATGCACTGAAATAAGAGTCTAAAAATTAACATTCAAAGTAATATTAAGCTGTCATTTTCTCAGATTGAAACATTTGCTCTAGATCAATAATTTCTTCCACATTTTTTTTATCTCAATAAAACCACATTTCTCATAATAATAAAATTAAGCTTTTTTTGTTTGAAGATTTTCAGCCAGCTCCACCTACTGCTGCTCATAGTTCTGATCCTATCTTCTGTAAGGCTTCATGAATCCCTGCTGTTTCCCTTCATCTCCGTGGAGAATAAGAGGGTACTTTACAATAGTAGACCAGCAGTGCATGTAACCTCACCCAAGCCAGGTCTGTGATAGTGTTCTGTAAAAGATGAAGGACCAGATTGGTTTTCTTCTTTTGCTTTGTGGACAGGAACAGAGGACTGGACAGACTGCTGGAGCTGTTCCTGCATGGAGGAGATCAACAGCAATAGTGAGGTTGTTGCTGTCACCACTTCCCAAATCACTTCCTAAATCACTTTGTAATTGTCAGCATCCTCACCAGAGCAGCAGCAGCAGACAACAATGATCCCTGTGCTTTCCACTCATCACATCACAAAGGAGCAAAGGACAGCATGGGCCACAGCTGCCCTTCTCACCACTTCGGTGCAGCGCAGGCTTCCTCTCCTTGCCTTAGGACATGTTCTAGCTTGGCTCCATACTCCAGCCACAGGTGGCCTGCCACTCACAGTTTAAATCAGAAGCTGTCCTGTTCAAGCAGTTGCAAAGGTGGCAGGACTGCTTCACATTCAGGGAAGAGTCCTCAGGACCATCCTCTTTGGGAATGATCTCTTGCCACGTGGTTATTCTCCAGGGACTTTGGCCATATTTCAGTGGAAACATTTCTGCCTGAGGTTGCCTTGGATCTCTGCATGTGTCCTGTGCTTCCTCCTGCTGCAGGTCAGGGTTTTATCTTTTTTTACAGACATCCTGCGATTTCTTTTTCCATCCACCAACTATGAAGCACTGGTAATCCAATACAGGACACACTGGGACATGTCTTTCTCAATTTTCGCCTCTGTCTTCATATAAAATTCCATAACTGATACTATCACACCCCATAGAGCAGTCTCTTCCAAGCTCTCTCTTACCCAACAGAGCACTTCAGAAAATTGAGTCTTTTTTTTTTTTTTCTTTTCTTTTTTTTTTTCTTTCCCAAAGACCAGATTAATGCAGCAGTTTGGGAAAGAGAGTCCTTCCAAGGCTCACTCTGCACAGACCCAGTGTCCACTGGCAGACACCCTCAGCTCTCCAGAGATAGTTCCTTGCAGACATCACGAGTATTAGACACCTCTTGGACTGCCCTTAGTGAAAATAGGTGTGTTCTATGATGCTCGTGTACTACAGAGGATGGCTCACATCTTGTACCCCTCTTGCCATTTGCTCCAGAAGATGAGGACTACCTTGCCTTTCTATCCTGGCTCACACAGATACATGGAAAGGCAGTCCTTGCTCCACTGAATATGAATTTGTTCTCTACCAGTTCAGGCTGTGTCTCAGCCTTTCAGTCCAGCCTAAGTACTGCCACCAACACAGAGTGAGGAACCCCTTTGATACAGTCTCTAGTCCAACGCCATGAGCAGGGCATACACCACTGTTGTGCTGCTGTCCTCTGTACTTCTGTTGTGTGTATCTTCCTGTTTAAGAATTAGCAGCCCAAGTGTAAGGCTCCGATGGCTTTAACCATGAACAATTGGACATTTTCAGGCCTGAAATGAGTGCATGGGCAGCCAGATGTGCAGATGGTTCTTTTCCTTCCACTTTATTAAAGCAGGAGACTCAAAAGGCCAAAGTGCTGGATCCAGGTCTTGGAGGCCATAGTGTTTGATTTGCTCCTTAAGATCATGGGAAAGGGATTTGCTCATGGGGTAGCCTGCTCCTGTGCAAAATCATCCTAGTAGCTGGGTAATTTTCTAATTTCCAGATTAAATCTCCTCTACTGTAAAGCAAGACAATTACAACAAGAGGAAATGGAGAGCAGTTACTGACTCCATGGCTCAGAACAACTCACTACATATTTTACACATCCTTATTCAAGCAGCTTTATTCTTCTCCAGGGAAAATAGACCAACAGAATTTCTTCAGTCTTCTTTCATATAACCTATTTTTTTCTTTCTCTATTTTCCATTTAAGCTCTTTTTTTGTCTCCATCTCTTAAAGTGCAGTCCTCCACGTGGGCATCATCTCCCTGATGAAGCCTGAGGATCCACTTGGCTGCTACCGCTGAGAGGTCAGTGACAAAGCCTACCCATCCCCTTTGTGGGACATCTGCTAATGCTGAGATCAGTCTCTGTAATGGTATTGCCACTCATTTAACCACACTTCAGTTTGTGCTTTTGTTTTATCCTTCTGTGAAGTGTTGATTTCTCACTTGCCTTTATGGCATTTCATTTGGCTGGTTCTGCAAGCCCTTTCCAATTGAATCGCTCCTCGCCCCCAGGTTTATCCACAAAGCTGATAGTAGATTTATTCGGTTGCCTCAAAGTGGTTGTGTGGTGCCACTTCAGATGTGCTGGATACTTAGGAGAACCTGGAACATCTGATAAACACAATGTGGGGCTCACAGGAGAGCAGCACCCTGCCACACTGGCAGCTGGAGGCCAGATGGGATACTCTGGGTTGTCTAAAATTGAACAGATGTCCAGATTTAGGCATTTAGCCGTGTCTGATCCATTTCATCATCTAAGCTGTTAATAAAAGGATTGAAAAAAATTGCTGTGTTTTTAATACCTGTAAAAACATAGCTCTACAAAATGTTGTAAATTGTACAGTTGGAATAATGCTTTGTGAGGTCAGGGATCTGGAAAAGAAGTAAAAGTTTGAATAGCGTCAGGAAATACTGTATTTGTCCTTCAATTATGAGAACAGACATTTACCAGACAATAAACTTGTGTCCTCATTTTTACAATAGCAATGAGTAATTTTATTATTCATTAAAATTAAAACGGTATCTTATATATGCAAATATAGGTATATATTTGAATGAGACAGAGAACATGATTCTTTCTTTGTATGGATTTTTGTATATTTGCTATCTGTAAAGCAGTCTTGGCATCAATTCCACAAAATTCTTGTATATTCTCTGTGTGGGTTTTGGTTTGACTTTCTGTTTTAACTTGCCTGAATTGTCAGAATTTTTTGGAATGTACTGAGACCAGGACAGATGCCTGAGAGACTTAATCACTTATTCTGTCTCAGAACAGATTCCTGATATTAAATGCAAAGTATATATATTTTTTAAAATGGTCCCCTCTGTGATTTGCTTTCAGTCCTGTTTCCCTGCTTGTAGGAGACTCATGTCAGACTGTGTCAAAAGCCTTATGAAAGTCAAGGTATATCATATCTATCACTTTTTTTTCTGTCCATAGGCCAATGACCCCATTAAAGAAAGAGATTAGATTAGTTTGACATGATTTGCTCTTGACAAGTCCATGTTGACTGTTTCTTACTGTCTTTTATCCTCTAAGTGCTTATAAATTGATTGTTTAATAATTTCTTCCAGTATTTTTTAGGACATCAAAGTCAAGCTGACTGGTCTGTAGTTTTCCAACTCTTCCTCTTGCCAAATCTGACAGAAGAGACTTGTAGGTTATGGGCAACTCCCCTGTGTGTAGGGAAAAACAGTGTACATTTCTGTTTCATTACGAATGAATGGTAGAAGTGTTGTAACCCATTTTTGTAGCAGAAGAAAAGGTGGTTTTGGCTTAGAGCAGACATAAGGCACTGCTGGTAACAAGGGCAAGTAACCAGGGGACTTATGTACTGCTCAGTGACAAAATCAGTAACATAACATAACATTACATAACATTACATAACATTACATTACATTACTTTGCATTGCTTTGCATTGCATTGCATTGCATTGCATTACATAAATAAAAATTCCTGGCTCATCTAGATACTCAGTTGTCATAGTGTCACTATGATGCACAGCTGGTGTATAGATGTGTGGGAAGAGTTGCATCTGGGATTCACAGCTGCTATGGGATAACCATGGCAGAAGGGAGCACCAAGTGATGGCTCAGTTTTGAAAAATCTTTTTCTCACCTGGGTCTTGAGTAATGATGAGATGGGCTGTCTGCAGCATTTGTCTCCAACCTGGAAACTGGCTTCTGTTCTCTCATGTCTATAGGACACTTAAGTAGCTGGGTGACCTTGCTCTCTGCTAAATCCCCAAAGAAGAAAGATGCAGAGTCCATTTTGTCTATGCTAGCTAGCTGCAGGAATCCTCATTTAGGAACAGGAACAATTGGGATCCAAGGTTCTCCTCCTCTACCAGAGACATGGTCCAGGAGCATTGTGCTAGACTGTATGCTCCTGGGAAGCTGAGGAACTGCCTATAAAAAGTAACTGTAAAGCCTCCCAGCCTACTGGCATTTTCTGTTCATGTTGCAGGTTGAAGCTGTGCATCAGCAATGCTGAAATCTCCAGCATTTTGCAAATGGGAGAACGATGAGAAGCAAACAGCATCTGCTATCAGCATTGATAGTTCAACTAACTTCATGCCAAAAGAACTGTTGCTTCCTAGCTTTAATTCAGTGTCATTGCCCCCAGGTCATTTTGGAATAGAAATGCCAGTCCTGCGGAACATCCCTGCATATTGATTTCAAGCTACAGGAAGAAATGGGTGACACACTGCAACAGCATCCTTCACCTGGGGGAGCAGTGAGCAGCAGGCATTTCAGGATGGTGTTCTGTGTGGCTGTTTTCCTCCTACACACATAGAGTAAGGGATGCTTTTTGGCCAGATTTTCTCTTAGCTTTTCTTAATAGAGAAAAATAGCAGGTAGAGAGCATCTGCAGTTGCTGGCAGAGGTGGCAACTGATGAACAGATAATGAAGGCTTTATTCTCCATTTGTTTAGCTTTTTAGGAAGGAAAAAATGAGCAAAAGCTCATAGAGAACCCGTGACGTGCTTTTGTATGTATGATAAAATAGATGCTATCAAATCCTTTCTCAGAAGTTAATTTGCTGCAGCAGCCAATTGAAACAACAAAGCTTGGAGCACCCTTTTTTGAGTTATTTAGTCTCCAGGAAACACCTTGTGAGCCATATACAAATCTAACCCTTTTAATTGGACTGCACAATAAGCCTATGAGCTACAAAGACATTTGACTGGTTCATGCTGTTATCAAGTTTAGTCATCATTATGCAAAACTAATTAGCAAGTCAGAATCCTTTTTTGTCATCACTAAGCCATTGCTGCTTTTAGAAATAAGATCCCAAGACCTTCCCTTTCCCTGCCCTTTCCAACTGCTATTCTGGAATTAAACCTTCTCTTTCTATCACGACAAAGGATGTGGGGAATATAAAAAAGTCTTCAGCTCCTTCCTAAAATGTCAAAAACTGAAGAATACTTCAGTTTCTTTCTCAATTATTGTGTTCTTGGAATTCATTATTGCAGAATAAGAAAAAAAAAAAAAAAAAAAAAAAAAAAGAAATGTTTTGAGTAGTTTACATGATTTCTGAAAAAAAACATATTTACCCCTGCAATCTTTGGCAAGCAGGGTTTCCAATTTGCCAGAATTGTTTGCTTAATATTTCTGTTTTGAAAGTGGACTTTGTGAAACAAAGCAATGAAACAAGCAATGTTGTTTGTTTATTTGTTTTTCAACTCCTGTGAGTCAGAAGTATTGTGAAAACATTTTACAAAGAAAAAAAAAAATCCCTTTCAAAATAAGATATACCCTCAGTGCTGGCTCAGCAAGTGTATCTTTCTAGTATGCCAGAGACAGCCGATAGCCTAAAGTTTTCAGGTTACCTGCTCCACGGCAGTGCTGTGCTCCAGTATCCTGAGTTGTGTATTTTGAAACTCCATGAAAGTCTGTTTGAATGACTAAGTGCAAAGTGTTCCATGGGTCCCTAACTCTGGTATAACATGCCTTGCACCTGCACTGAAAACCTGGAAGTCTGGAAACCTCAGCTTCTTTCTGTCTTGTGAATCTTCCCAGTCTCCTCAGACCCTGTAGTATGATATCTCCACAGGACAATCCTACTGCTTTTCTGCATGGAGATGGGAACTTGTTATGTCTGGCCCTGGAGGCTGTTTTGGCTGGTGTGTCTTTCTACAGCAGAGTGTGTTGGTTCTATCCAATTTCCTCACCTCTTATTTTCTGGACTGCTTCAGGATTTGCAAGGATTTCTCCAGTTTTCTTCCTCTTAGAGAGTATGGTAGTAGAGACCTTGCTGCTGTCCCTGTGGATTCACATACTGGAAACCATCACAGCAAATAAAGCAGAATGATCCAGCATCATCTGGGATTTCTCCACCAGACAGCCTCTATCTGATGGCCTCAGTCCAGGTAACGGTATGTGAAGCATAAACACCTTTCTAATCAATTATTTTTTTGGAGGGAGGCAGGAATATAGTGTAGATAAAGATCACAGGATGTCCAAAGTCAGGTTGAACAAGGGTGTGAGCAACCTGACTGTGTTAGTTTAACACTGGTGGTTCAGCACCACCATGCCACTCTCATAGACTCCCTTCTCAACAAAACTGGGGGAGAAAGTAAGATGGAAAAAACTTCACGGGTTGAGAAAATGGGGATATCTCTCAACAATTACCATCAAAGGCAAAATGGACATAGACTAAGGGACATTAATGTAATTCTTTGCTTATTGATAACAGAGCAGAGCAGTGAGAAATAAAAGCAAACTAAAAACTTCTTCCTGACCATCCATCTTCTACCTCTTCCCAAGAAGCAGCACAGGGACATTGGGAATGGGGTCAGTTCATGGTAATTCTTCTCTACTGCTTTTTCACCTTCACTTTTTCCCCTGCTCCACGTGGGGTTCTTTCCACGGGATGCCGTCCTTCCCAAACTGATCCCTCATGGGCTGCCCAGAGGCAGCAGCTCTTCAAGACCTGCTCCTATACGGCTCTGTACCATGGGGTCCATCCCCCAGGAGCAAACTGCTCCAGCACGGGTCCCCCACAGGCAGCAGCTCCCCCCAGACCCCTGCTCCTGCGTGGGCTCCTCTCCACGGGCTGCAGCTCTGGCCCGGGGCCTGAGTTCTCAGTTCTCACTCCTTTCTCAGCTGCTGCTGTGCAGCATGTTTTCCCCTTCTCCATTGTGCCCTCCAAAGGAACAACCAATGTCACTCTCTGGCTCAGTCTTGGCCAGTGACGGGTCCCTTTTGGAGCTGGCTGGAGCTGGCTCTGATCTGACATGGGGCAGCTGCTGGGCTCTGCTCACAAAGGCAACCCCTGCAGTTCCCACACTGCCAAAACCTTGTGATTTGAGCCCACACGAATCTTCTGAACGATATCCCAGCACAGTGCAGAGGGTTTGGGTCTTTAAGGATCCATTCCAACCCAAACCATTCTGTGCTTCTATGTTTCTATGATAACAGAATAATTGAAGTTCAAAGTGTTCACTGGAAATCACCATTTCTACTTGCCCACTCAAAGTGACATCAGTTCTGAGGTCAAACTGGGTTACTCAGGACTTTATCCATCCTGGTCTTCAAAACCTCTAAGACCACACAGCTTCTCTGGGCAATCTGCTCCTATGCTTGACTGTCCTCATTATAAGGTTTCTCCTTGGCTGTCTTGAAATGAACTACCAGAGACTTCCCACATACCTTAGGGTGTACGAGCTTAGATCTCACCTCATGTAGGAAGGGACCAACAGCTTTTTGAAGGACAGAGCTGAAATTCTGGAGGATCCTGAAAAATCAGAGGCGTTATCTGGAAAACACTACACACAATTCAATAAAGACAAATAAGGAGCTTGCATCTAGATGCACAACTGCACCAAGCCACAATAGGGAATGTCTGGCTACTCAGTACTGCGGAAAAGGACTTGAGTGTCACGAACATGCTAATGTAGAAACATGTGAATACTGTTCTGGCTGTGTTGACAGCAGAGCCTCCAGAGGCATCTGGCATCTGGTCTGGAGTGTTGCAGTTCAAGAAGGATGAATGAGGAAGCTGAGCAGTAAGAATGAGAATTATTAGAGGTAACCTGCAAAGAAAGGCTGAAATAATTGAAGTTATTTAGTCTATAGAATGCTTAGGGGAAACATAATAGTCTGCAGTTACATAAAAGTTTTCTGCAAAGAGGAAGAGAATAATTTGTTCTACATGTTCATTTTGGTTAGAAGATCAGGTAATTAAATCACAGTTAGGGAAATTCAGGTTAGTTATTAAGAAAAGTCTTTTAACTTAAGGAAAGTTAAGCACTGCTATATATTTTTCCTGGGCTTGTTGTGGAGATTCCATTTCTGGAGGCTTCTAGAACAGGTTCATCTCTACAGACAGCTTTCCTGAATGTCACAGAGCTTTTCTTTGGCCAGGTAGCTGGAAAAGGTGATGTGTTCAGATCTGCTCCAGCCCTGTTTTCTCTGGTTCTCTGATGCAGGTGAGTGAGTCCTTTTCAAAAAGAGTTTACACACTCACTGAAACTGGAGATCTTAGTACCTTTAAAAACTGGATATTAAGCCCCTTCTAAAAAAAAAAAAAAAAAAAAAAAAAAAGTCCTAAACTGCACAGATGCTATGGAGAGTGCTCTGCTTTGTTTTCACCAGCTTCCTCTCTGAGCAGCTGGACCTCTGATACCATTGTAGTAATTAAACTTTGAGGAAATGGGGTTCTCACAGGTTAAGAAGTCCTACACTGTCCACTGTCCTGCACCACAGGCTGCTCTGTTCCTTCACACTCACTGTTCTAGACAATTCATTCTCATCCTGCCATACCCTTGGGTGCAGCCTCCTGCACAGTCACAATTTGGATGACTCCTGCCTTGCCTGGCACGTGTTCCTGACTGCATCCCTAATGTGGGGGGTGAAATGTGTCAACTTTCATCAGAGTCACAACCAGCACAGCCCAAACGTCAAACAAGTCTGCATATTCTGCAGAAGAGAAAAAGGACAGGAAATGTTTGTTCCTCTGTAAAACATATTTAATCTTCTTTTTCTGATGAATCTCTTCATACTCATTGCCTAATTTATCTTGGCACTGTTTGGGCAACTGACCGCCATTTTCCTATCATGAAACAATTATTATAGCATCACCATGAGAGCCAAAGACAGAGATGAATACATCTATAATTGTGGAAGAGAAGAGAAGTAACCAAGGCAACTCATACAGCTCTGCAAAGTAATGAGGACTTTCAGTTCCCATTGCCTTTGCGTGGCAGTGGTAATAACCACGCTTTCTGGACTTGCTTTGGTGTCACACAAGATTTGATTCAACTAATTCCTTTTTCTCAGTGAGTGCCTCTCAAAAAACAGATGTAGGCCTGCACCAATCCCTCCATGCTCAGGCTGGATCCAGACCCAGGCCTCTTACATCTTTAATCAGCTGAAAATAGACCTGACAAATGGAGCAGCAAATGTGTTTCATGTATCTTCCTTTGACTGTAAAATAAATGACCTGAGCCAGGGCTCATCACTCTTCTCTACAATTCTGCCCGAGCAACAGAACTTTATTGCTGCTCTGGCTCATGGCACAGCACGTGTGGCACGTGTGGCCTGGCCAGGTTTTCACTAGAAATGGTGGGGTTTGGGTGTGCTTGGAGGGAGATTGATGTGTTTTTTTGTAGCTGGAGTCCCACATATGAAAAAAAGCCAAGGGCTGGCCTGGGGTCTCATCAAAGGTCCACTTCAGTAAAGCTTGGCTGTACTGCACTGATGCTTGAAGACAAGGTTCCACCCACAGCTTCATGACCAAGCCTGAGGGAGGTACGCAGTAATGTGTCTGCTTTCTGGGTTATAAAAAGGAATCTTATGATTCAGTGTGAAAAGGCTCGGAATACAGATTTATCTCTAAATCTGCCCTTATTGCTGCAGTATCCACCAACCCACAAATTCCATAAGAACTGTAGCTTGGCCACTTATTTTAAACATTGAGTTTCACAGGTTGCCTATTTCCCAGCATGCATTGATGTCAAACTTTTGATGTGAGATATCTAACGTGGAGAAGAATGGCATGTGTGAGATTTGCTTATGGTGCATTTTTCAGACTGCCATTAAACTGATCTATTGCTGGAACAAACAATAAAAAACTGATTAAAACTCAGCCCTTCATAAATTAAACATTGTTGTCTCTAGCTGGCAAGCCTGCCACTTGGCAGAAAGCTGGAACAATTGAACTTGGTGCAATGTGTATCTACAGAGTGACAGGCTGGGGCGATTTATTCCCCTTCCATACCACATTACCAAATAAAAGGTACATTGGCTAAATCAGAAAACTCCTGAACCCTGCTTGGCTAATGGCATTTGCAAAATACTTGTCCCAGGTGAGCTACTTTTCAAGCAGATAAGCTATCAAACTGCCTATTTTTTTTTATGAATATGGATATTTTAGTTAGGGTGATTTTTATTAACTGTGAACGGTCTGTTGGGTGAATACTATGATAAACCCTGGTGCCTGGTGCCTGGTGCCCTCAGAGACATCCAGAGCAGGAGTCTCTGCACTAAGCAGTGGAAGCACAGGACTAAAACAGAGCTCCTTTTTACATGGCTTTATTATAAGAAAAGGAAGAGCAGGGGTAGGGAAGGACTGAAAGGAGGTACGTAGATTTGTTCCTGTTCTAATGGGAATAGTGTACTGCATCCCCACCAGGAACATCACAGCTTCTGCTCGCATTTGCATGTAGATTGAGCCTTGGGTAACATGCAAGGATTGATTTAAACACAGCCCTTTCTCTCATTTTGCTGTTCTCCCACTCCCACTCTTGCTCCTACTCTGGGAAGCACCAAGAAGAGAACGAGGTATTTTTCAAAGCTGCCTTCTGTGCTTTTTCATGCACCCAATGGCAGCCCAGCTCAGTGGTGTTGCAATCCTGACACCATGGGAGTCAACTTTGATGTTTCTTCCAAGGGCAGTGCATGAGGTATTCCTCTGCAGTGAAGATCCCCTGGGCTTCAGTGTTACTTTCTAATTGCCAGGGGCTTGATTCCCAGCTCAGCCTCTGTACCTGAATTTTCTTACAATGCCTTTTCTCATTCACTCATCCTTCTTCCTGTAGGTTGTGCCATCAGGATTGTCTGTTATCCTGCATCTCCCATAAACTGCTGCTTGTTTCATCCTCTGGATCCTTGTGCATTCAGGCAGAATCACTCTCTCTTCCTCTCTCCCTCTCCCATTCTCTCTCCCTCCCTCTCTCAAGGGGTTTTTGGGGCCTGTAATAGGCATAAAAATACAAAGATATTGGAGTTAGCTGACAGGTGCTGCTGATGTGGTCAGCTTTGAGGAAATGAATAACTTCACTTGGGTCTGACCCTTGGACTCAAATATAGAAAGAGGGGAATATGATTTAAGATGTTCTTTTCCTGAACTGGACAGAGTATGAATTGTCCATAACTACCTTTCATTCTGTTGAGGGAGAACAGGGTACACACTTCTGAACACTGGCTCAGTCTCTCTATTCATCCCTCTCTTTCTTTACCTTGCTTGTCTGATAGATTATATTGTTGCCCTCTATCAGCACCTGGACATTTTCCACATTTCAGAAATGAACATGGGTTCAGCACTAGGCTTCTCTCTGTTTTCAGGGTACAGAAAACTCTGCTTGCTCTGTGAGTGTGATGAGAACAGAGATCTTGAGCAGTTCTGCAGACTGCAGATCTGATGGGGGCTTGCAAGAAGGAGCTTCTGAGTAGTTTCCATGATGCTCTGCTTCTGGATTGATGAGATCCTTTCTGACCAATATGACCAATAAAGACAGTTTTGTCTAAAGGGTTGTGAAGAACATCTTCTGGAAAAAGTAAAAAACAAAAACAAACAAACAAACAAAAACCTCCAACCAAAAACACACACAGGAAAAGAAAAAAAAAAAAAAAAAAAGGTGCAGTAGCCCTGGCATCAGTGGAAAATGGATATGGGAGTGCTCTGTTTGTTGTCTTAAGAGTTCACAGGCTTTAAACTGATAGATGTTCATTATCAGTATCTCAACCTGTTTATTCAAGTTAAGATTTCTAAAGCAATAATTGCTACATATATATATTTTCTAGCCTGTAGGGTGACATCATACAGACTCCATTTAGTAGAGCCCAGTGCTACTCTCTCCCCAGGGTGTTTTTCCAAGAGATTCAATAGCTGGAAACTAGAGCCACAGACATTCAATTGGGTGCACTTTTAGAGAAAACTATCACAGATATCATAGCCATCCTTTCAAACCAACTGCCACCTCCCTAGTAGGATCATGATAAATACTGCAGTCTCACTCCTAAAATTTGAAACCTGTTAGTGTAGAATTGTATTTTGTGTTATTTTACAGTCACAGGATCTTGTGGATCTTTTTCCTGCTAAAGACGTGTTTCATGATTCAGTGCTACCTATCTACAGCCAACTCACGGCTAAATCAATCTACTTCTTCTAATGTCCCAGCCATAAAGGACAAAGTCTTTGTTGTCTAGTCCACGTGACTTTCTATGTGCAGGCAAGTACATTAAGGTGGGACAGTGGAGGAACCCTTTGTGAAACTCACCCTCCTCCAGCATCACCCTAAACAGCACTCATGATGGAACTAGCACTGGTGCCTCTGCTGGACTTTTCCTCTCCTAAACTCTCTGCTGCTTCTCCACATACAATGCATACCTGTAGAAGTGTGTTGGATCTAAAAGAAGTAGATTCTCTATTGCAACCAGACATCATATGGGAAAACACACAATTCCAGACCCAGCTGAGTGGAGCCACTCTAATGGGAATGATGGGAGAAGCCAGAAAGTAAGGTACTACAAGAAGCAGGATCTTCTCTCCAGTCACTATTCAAGGAGAAAAATTATGCCTAGTTTAAAACATTTCCTCCTGTCCTGCCTGACAGCAAAATGAACCCTAAAGGCTAAAGAAAAACTTGGCACCTCTTTATCTGTCCCTGGACTCCTTTGCAGCACTGAAGCTGGATTGCAAATGTGTCCACCAGTTTACAATTAAAGCAAATAATTCCCAGGCTGGGCTTGACAAAGGACTTAGTGAAATGATTCTGCATGGTGGAACTAACAGCAGAGTTGAGGTGCCTAGACATAAAGAGTGAGTGAGACATGCTGTGAATTGCAATGGTTAGCCATGACCTTGTTCTTACAATCTGTGAAAAGAACTGATTCTGACCATGTGGACATGTTGAATCCGTCTCCTCACATAATGGCACTGGCAGGCTGTCATGGAAGTCTGCCAGACTGAGAGTGCCTTGCAGCCTGTGCAGAGCTCCTCTGGACACATGGACATACTCTGTCTACCCAGGAAAGGGGAGCCCTGCCTCTTGCTTCTCCCAGGCTCATCCTCAGCATGGGAGCAAGATGCATACATGTGGCCAGGCTCCACATCTAGGGCTGCTTGTCATTCCCTTTCCTCCTCATCTGCTGTTGCACCTTCTGAGCAGAAACACACCACTTGCCCTCCCCATGACATTGTTTATGCAGAGCACTGGCAGAGATTCAGTGTGGGGGTCATATGAGCAGCCACCGTCTAGCCATGGTATAAACTTACATTTGTGCTAATAAAGAGACCTTAAAATTCATGCCCTTGTGTCTTTTCCCTGCTTCTGTCCAATTTCTTTTTCAACCTTGATGCTATCTGGCTCAGTTAAACAGCTCCAGTCTAAAGGACACCTCCTCAATATTGATTCTGACTGCTTAAACTTTGTTATTTCATTCAATCTTTTGCTCAATACTGTACCACACATGGACACCCTGGACTGCATATCTAGTCTTCAGCTATTATTGGTTTGGTATTAAATGGTCTGTTTCAACATAAAACACACACAATATTCATCTTCATTTTCAGAAGCAAAAAAGGTATATAAGGAGATGACATTTTCGATCAATTAGTTGGCTTCTCTTTCTTCTCCAAATTAACTTTCCACAAAGGACCTCTGCAGCACACAGCAAAGCAATGATGTCTTTAGGGAGAGAGGGGAGCTCAGAATAGAAACCATGTCACTGAACTGTAGGCAGCCCCAGCCTTGGACATCAGCAAGTGGCTGGTATCCAGAGCAGGACAAAATACAACTCAGTTACAGACACAAAAAAGCACATTCCTGCACGAGAGGGCTGTTTAGCCTCTCATCTTTGAGGCTCCAGGTAGGCACAATTTGGCAATAGCTTTCATGCTGAGAAACAGGAAGGTTTTTTAGAGCTTTTCCCCTGTGTCACAGGCTTTTTCACTGAGTCATCAGTGTTTTTTTTTTTTTTTTTTTTTTTTTTTTGAGCAGCTGGTGAAAAAGCAATACTGATGGGGAAAGCAGGACTGCAGAGATGCATCTGCAGCCATTTTTGTCCTCCCTCTGGGCCAAACGTGGTGAAACTCTGGTAAAAATGACAGCTCTTCTACTGCCCAGATCTCAGGGTACAGGGGAAGGCTGAGCTGTGGTGTCCTGCTCTCCCTGTGTTTGTTACCCAAACTGGGTTGCAGTGGCACTACCTCACACACCAAGGGCAGTGAAAGTCGTCCAAGGTGCACCACCAAGTGAAGGTCCTCATGCTCTCCTCTCCAAAGTCCTGACACCAAGCCCCAGTCTGAGGGTATGCATCAGCATGCAGAGCAGCCTCTGTCAGCCCAGCAGTGTGGACCAACCTTTGTGGGAGACGGCTTCTGGAGCCAATTAGGTATTTGCATTGAAACATCTCATTTTCATTGGAAGCACCTGGGCTTTCCCCAGTGATAAAAACAAACAGCCACCACAACAGAGCACCCACATATAAAAATGTAAATCTTCTAATCTTCTTCCTTCCCTAACAAAATCAGTGTTTTTACAGTGATCAGTGTTTTGAAATGGCTAGTTTTAAGCTCCTTTTTTTTTTTTTTTTCTTTTTTTTTTTTTTTTTTCTTTTTCCCCTGTTGCCTATGCTCCAAATCTCTAGGGCAGAACAGGGCTTGTGCAAAACCGGAACTGATTCACCCAGTGTTTGGGTGCCACCACTCTCCTGTAGTTGCTGTCTTGCAGCTCTGCTCTTCATTAATTGTCCTCCCCTATTCTGAGACAAGTGGACATGTTTACTACCTAGTTCATTATCCTGTGCCTTCCCGTGTAGCTGGGGTAAAGTGCAAGCCCGATGTTCACGTTATCATAGCTTCACTGTGTGGACAGTTTTCTTCACAGCAAGAAGACAGTCAGCTGATGCAAATTCTAAATGTCAATAAATCTTCTCTGAATTGCAACCCTGCACTTCCCCCGACCCACACCCTTTGATCAGTCAGGAAGGAAAGGAACTGCTTGGCAAAAACCCCTCATCCTGAAAAGTCTTTGTATTTTACTTTGTGTCCCAGACACCTGTTTCTGCCACTCTTCTAAGTTCCTGAAGGTGATGGCAAATGCTCCAACCCTGGCCATGCTCAAACCCTACAGATGCTTCATTTCGGTCCTCTGCCCACCCCATAGACCAAGGCTTTGGGGACATTCTGCTTCTAGAGAGACCCCTGTAAGTCACATACCTGGTGACTAGAAAGAGACAACACCAAGAAGGTCTTTCATCCCATCCCCAGACTGATGTCACCACCTATAGAAAGTGATGATGAGCTCAGATGTCTAAGGCTGGTGTATGTCACCCCTAAATACATTGATACACTGCAGTGGCTCTAGTTTCAGATCAACTGCACAATATCACGTGTGAGTTACAAACTCCTTAAAGAAGTCGCTATGCTGATCACTATGCTGCACTAATGTGGTAGGACATCACTGTATCATGGCCTGAGCCACGCATCTGCACCCCATCAGCATTCTGCATCAGTGAGACGTGACATGGGGTTTTATGGCTGAAGACCCTTCAGGGGCTGTCTGATCATAGGAAGTCTGTTTGCTGGTCACAGTAAAGAATATAAAGGTATCATCTGTGGTTTGTTTGTTTGTTTGCTTGTTTTGTTTTTAAAGAAAGAAAACCATTCTAGGACTTTTCCAGTTTTGGTAGGGAAACTAGTCTCAAAAAAATTTAAATTTCTGTTGGATTGTTTTTTAAACAGAATTCAGACTCAGAAGAGCATTCTCATGGATCAGTTTTAAAGTAAAATACTTGTCACTTAGGTAATGTAATGGTTTGGGAGAAATTATGCTTCCATAGCAGGTGGTAGACTTTAAAGAAGAGAGCAATGAACAGTACTTAAGCTATTATAATGAACTTTTAAGCTAAGAAAATACTGCTGCTAAACTATGACATTTTGGATGGCACAAATATTTTCAGCCAGACTCAAGAATTTTCTAGGAAACCTCTTGTTAATTCAAATGTATTGAAATAATATTTGAGAAATCCTGTAGAGATTGAGCTCTGAAGATATATTGAATGCAGCTTCAGAACGGGGTCAGAAATTTACTGTTGAAAAGCAAGGAAAGCTGAACATTTGTCTTAATGCTTGAAAGCCATGCTGTCAGATGGAGAAATTCAAGAAACTGAGTTGGATGGGGGAATGCTTCAGTCTTGTCCCAAACACTGAACCTCACCAGGAACATCGAGGCACATCAGAAATTAAAGAAAGCAGCTAGATGTGAGTCTTAGAAAAGCTGTCATGTATGTTGGCGTTCGAGCACTGCTGTTACAAGAGGGGATTCAGTCCTGAAGCTTGAGCCTGAAACAAAGACAAAAAGGAATTATGAATGTGATATTTCAGGCTGTGTTCTTGTCAACAAAATGTTTACCATGAATAGTGCCAAAAAAGATTTCGTGTTAAATCTTAACTATACAGAGTGGAAATTTCAAAGCTAACATTTTAATCATGTCTTATTGCTGTAATCTGTGCATAGTCTTTTGTACCATAAGCTCAAAATGTCAGGCATCAGGACAGACCATGTGCAAATCTAAATTGTATGTATCTAGGCATTAATCAAAGCTAACTAAAGCAATATGACATCTGCAAAAGTCCTGTGTCTCAGGATGAAGGCATTTTCCTCAATCAGTTCCTACAGAGAATGGCTGCTCACTGCGTCTTTAAACATAAGAAACTGTGTCTATCAATGAAACCAAGGGTGGTATGTTAAAAATTCAGTGAAGGAGCTATTTTACCACATGCTCACATACAATTTACCTGTGAACCTCGCTGCCACAGATCATCCATGCTGAAGTCTACACTGGTTCAGAAGAGATTCATCAAACTCTCAGAAGGAAATCCAGAAAAGACTTTGAACACTATGGTGCCAGGACTTCCCTATGCCATCAAGCCCATGGCACTTGGAGAGATTTTTCCCTGGGGAACTATCATTACATGATTTTCTTCTGTTCCTGTAATCTTTGGCTACTGGCTATGGTTCCTGAGAGGAGACACAGGCAAACGAGCCTGTGGCTGACTGAGAACCACCCCTTTTATGAACTGAGCTTGCCAGACACTAGTACGTGACAGCCCAAAGAGAGAAAGAAGCTGCGCTGCTCAGTGCACTGTAAGTAAGGAGCAATTTCAATGTAATGCCTGGAACTCTGCCTGCTGCTGAAATGCATGGATATAAATTAGAGTTAACTCCCCCGGCTACCCTGGATTTACACTAAAATGAGGTGTTAAGGTGAGAGACTGCTCCTGCTTGCTTAACTCAGGTTCCCATATTTCAACTAGATATGAACAAAAAGTGTAAAGTGTTCTTAATAGCTACTAGACATACTGACTACTTACCCTGCATATTTATTTTGCCTGCATGAATTCATTACACCAAAATTAAATATATTTTCTAAATTATTAATACTCCTAGATGTTTATGAAAATGCAGAACAAATAAACATGACAAACACTGTGATTCAGATGAAAGAGAAGATAATGACAATCCTCACATATTTGCATACGGAAAATGAAGAATTTTAAGTTAATAAGATTTATCCTTCTCTCTGACCATTTTAGTGGAATATTTTTTAAAAATCTATTAAACTTGAGATTTCCACATAAAACAATACAAAATACTACAAGAAAAAGACATTAGAGTCAATCTATTCTTCATGCTGGTCACAAAATCAATTGCATTCATTGTTCAGAAAAATTAAAAACCTTTCTACATTTTATTAAAGTGCACATCTCAACCATATAGGGAGATAAATAATTGATACATTCCAAATACATGACCTACAAAATATTTATTGGAAAAAAATAACTCTTCTATCACCCATTTCTTTCAATAGCAATGCTATGCTTTTATGATGTTTACAACTTTAATGTGATTTTTACAAGAAAACATACCAGCTGCTTATTATTTCATTGTGCTTAACATTATTTTATAACAAACCATCAAATCTGCTGAAGATAAAACCCATTATCTGAGGAAAACAGTTTTACGCTAACAGGTAGAGCAATTTGGTTCTCTTAGTGAGATAGTATTTCAGTATCTTCACACCGAGTAATGTATTTTTGCTGTGCTGAAGAGCCTATTGGTCGTTAAATCGCCACTTGATATCTGTATAGATTCTGTAGGAGAACTATGGGGCTCTGTGAGTTCCTTGTTGTGAAATGCAAAGGTTGGGCTGGGAGATCAGAGAGGTTCTGCAGGGACAGCCCCAGCAGCCACCACAGCCTGTGGGCAAAAGAGGCAGAAGGATGCTCCTGCTCCCCAGATGTTCTCTGGTTTTCTGTGTCTGACTCCTCTCACGTGCAGCTTCCTGCCCTCTCCAAACACACACATCAGGCCTTGGGTAGGGTGGGACAGATGAACAGCTCTACACTGTGCACATGAAAATCTTATTATGTACTGCTAGGAGCCCAAGCAACATATCCCTGGCACATCTGAGGTTCTGTCTCAAAGTTCTGTGCAGTCCTGCATCACTCATGCCCCCCAACAGCCAGCCTAAGGTTTATTTTCCTTTAGCTTTCTCCACTAACTAGCCTCTAATTCCTCTTTTGGGCAGACATGCCAGCTCTCCTGGAATCTGTAGCAACACTGCCCAGACTTTATCCCCATGCACAGCATCTATTGAGGTTATTACATGGTCTTCACACAGGATTCTTCCTCCTCCTGCTGCTTTCTCTGTGGTTGAGGGGAAACCGATGTGACAGACTTAACAGCTTTTCAAGTTGACATGCTCTTTTTAGCACATCTACACCACCACACTTCATTATGTTACACACATTTATCCTTCCACCATCTCTTGGCCTGAGGCATTGCTGTTGCTGATGGTTGACGGTGGGAAAGCAGACCACAGAGAAATCATGGTATCCAGAAGAACATGGGCTTGAATAATTTGGCCAGGTCATTACTTATCTGAGGTCTTCCAAGTTATAATATTTCCTTGTTAATGTTCTTCACAGAATTTTGTTAGTATTTAGTTTCTTAAGAGATCAAAAAGATTGGAAGGAATTCCCAGTCCCCGAGCCTAGCCCCTGGCTTTTGGAAGGTTGCCATTTTTCTTCTGGTTAGGAACTTCTTGTATGCTAAACTACTCATATTCATGGCCAATTTGTTCACAATTGCTTTTATGTTTGTTCTGTTTAAAATTTCCAGCATTAAAGAACATGTTTGGGAAAGCAAAGCTAAACTTATAATTTGCTATGTCTCTGAAGGCTTTAATATCAGCAGATTTTAGACTCCTACATGTGCTTATTAAAGAGCTAAATCATGGACTGTAAGAAGCCATGGCATGTTTATTGAATGTAACAGACAATTTATAAGAAATTAATGGCTCAGCTAAGTTTACTATGTTGAAGTGAGTTTTGAGGAACAGGGAATAATGTTCTGGCATCAGAAAATGCAGGAACATGATGCAAATGTCAGAGTTGGACCTCTTGGAAAAGATACTGAGGGCAAAGAGGCAAAGTTTCTCCTGTCTTTCAAACAAAATGAGAACAGGGAAAAATCTGTAGCTGTGATAATGGCGATGTAGAAATGAGATTAAGGACAGGTTCAGGTAATATGCAAAATGAAACAAGTACTTGGTGTTCAAATGTTGTAGAAATTGCTCACCATGGGCTGGCTGAGGGGAACAAATTCATGGGTGTGAGAAGTCATAATTAGAGTGAGAGTAGATATCAGAGTAACTGAGATAATCAAGTCCAGAGAAGAGTATTCAGTAATCCAGTATATTGGAAAGACTTAGCATGCTAAACAGCGCTTCTTGTAGCAAATGCAATCAGTAGATTTAGTAGGTTTGGGGTGACTGGGTATGACTGCAATATAACAAGTGTAGTACCTATATCTGAAACAGAAAGAAAGTGCCTCTGGCTTGTTATTGTGACCTGAGTGTTAATAAAGGTTGAAAGAAAAATATCAAAAACGGGGAAGTGAATGGCAAATGAAATTACATGTATCATGATATACCACAGGTAAATTGTACCAGAATAACTCGATGTAGTTCTCTGATAAGAAAATTGTTTCTCCAGGTGAAAGAATTAAGGATGCCTTTCCAGACATATTACTGGGTGTGGAAACAAACTTTCTTTTGCAGTAGCAAGATGTGACACATTGATCTTTCTAAGTCAAAACAGACAGCTTTTATTTCACATGTTCATGGCTCCAAATAAAGGTAGACTGAGGCTGAGTTTAGAACTTTGTAGATCAAACACCTTCAGGTTCAGAAGGGTCACATTAGTTCATTGCCTTCATTACAGTAAGATTTTTTTTTCAATCCCAGATAAATAAGCAAATAACTAAAATAAATTCTTCTATTCAGAGAATTGCTTGATACACAAAAGGCTCTTAACTTCCTAAATGGTTCAAATCCCTACCGACAATGAGAATCTCCCTTTGTTTTCTGCAGTGATGTTGAAAACATTTGCCAAGACCCTGGTAAAACAGCCTATATACACAGGCTTTAGCCAAATTAATTTATTATTTGTAGCCCTTATTATTTGGCTAGTATAAAACAAGCTACTATATGCAGCAAGAGGGAATCAGAACACCTTGGGTAACAAAATGCAAGGATGACACCAGCACACTGAGGACTTAGTGCAGAGCTACTCAGACATACAGGCCCCACTCTGCAGGGTCACATTAGCATATCTGCAGCATGTTCCCCACAACCTGTGGCTTCTGGAGCCCTAATATCCTTTACCACTGTATCTGTATGTTCACAGTGCACCAGGAATGCGCACCCAGAGACATGGGACATGCTTTAGAAAAATCAGTCACTGCTTCTCTGCACTATGCAAAGAAACACATACAATTCTCAGGGAAGCTGGATGCTGGAAAACACAGCTATTTGGAAAAGAGCTGTGCCTGGAAGCACTGTGGCCAGCCTAATGCTTATAGCTGTATAACATAGAAAATCTGCTTATGGATAATAGATTTGATGTTTATAAAGTCAGTTTTAGAAATGCAGCCAAAACAAAGTGTTTAGATAGTGTTAAAATGGAATATTTAAGAGATTTTTGAAAACTGATTTGTAACTTATTTTATGGCAAAATAAAATTTTGGAATCTTGAAATTTCATGAACAATAGCAATTTAACTTTTACACCAGTTTTTAGTATAGTTTCCCCTCTGTGTTTTGTATCTCAACTTGGGGTTGATTTAAAGCAGACCTTTAGAAAGGAGACACACATTTTAGTTTTAAAGGCTCCCATTGATCCACCACATGCTTCAGTGAGTTACTGTTGAAAATGTATACCTTATCTCTAACTATTGTATCTCTTTCTGTATTAAAGGGTAATCCATGTTCAGATAGACAGAGAATTTCTGTGTACGTCAAAGGAAATTATTTTGCTATGAAATAACATGATTTGGGAAAACAACTTTTGCTTCAAATGATTTTTGGTACACTTTCAAGTTCAAAAATGTCTTTTGGTTAAATCATCATTGACAGTGTCATTAATCATGATCATTGTTAGTTATTGAGTGGTATTTCTTATGAAAGTTTTCCTTGCCTTAGAAGCTGTAGTTAGTTCCTTCCTAGAACCAAAATAATTACATGTGGACTTAGAGTTCAGAGCAATGGTCTGTCATCATCCTACATAGCTCCTGAATATCATTAACAAGTTATTTGATAATTACTTCTTAATACACTTTGAAACATTTGTTAAAATCATTTATTTAATGTTCATAAAGCTGTCATACAATCCACGTCCTTTAATGACTTCAAGTTTCATTTTCATGAATAAAACATACACGCATTTAAGAGTTCTCAAGTCTATACTTTAAAACGATTAGAAATTCAACAAGTTCATTAAAAATATGATCTAAGTAACTGTTCAATTAAAGTGAGTTTGCTGCTACCAACACTCCTGGATTTCTTGATGTTTTCATGCATTACATGGTAGTTTTCAGTGGATGACAAATATAAGCACCCCGTGAAGAGTGATGAGTACTGTGTGTGTGCTAGTAGCCTGCATTTCAACTGCAAATCAAAACAGGTTCTACAAGAGGAGGTTGAGGGGAGACCTCATCAAGGCCTACAGCTTCCTCACAAGGGAGAGCGGAGGGGCAGGCTCTGATCTGTTTTCTTTAGTGATCAGCGATAGGACCCAAGGGAATGGAGTCAAGTTTAAGAAGTGTTTGGACTGCACTCTTAGTCATATGGTCTGAATTCTGATTTTTTGATAGACCTGCATGGAGCCAGGGGTTGGAATCAGTGATACTTGTGGGTCCTTCCAACTTGGTATATTCTATGATTCAGTGATTCTGTGATATCCCTGAACTCAACATCATTTCTTCTTTTACTTTTCCTGGGAAGTAGAACTCACCTTGGTTATGTGACCACATTGTGGATTAGTTTCCTTTTGATCATGACTCACAGAGAACAAACAAAGTCGTTTAGTATCTGCCTTGTGCAGATGCCACAGATGTCAGCCCCACCATTTGCAGAGCCCTACGTTAAAAAACTCCATACACAATTGCTGCATGTTGCCATAAGCAACTGTATTGGAAGGCTGAGGGAAGTGGAGAGCCTGAAGCCACATCAGATAAAAACCTTTGTTCCTGGAAGGTGTGTTTGTCTGTGGACTCCTCTGGATGAAGCCTGGTGATGTTTCACTTTACTGCCAGCTTGAACAGCTCTCCATGTTCAATGCATCCCACGCTCTGTTTTATTACACTTCAAACCCACTTTGTTTGCAAAGGAGGAAAAGCTGTCAGAGGCCATTAATCCAAACAGAATTTAATCTCCCAAACAGCATTTACTCAGGCAGAGCTGCTAAATCTATATATTAAAAAACTGTTGACAATTAATTAAAATGCTTCTCTGTTAAAGTGTGAATGGGGCTGCTCTGCAGGGCATTGTTGTGTGTATCAACATCCTCTCCCTGGGACACACACCTGTGCCTGGATTAGAAGCAATGCAACTGCCTTCACTCCAGGCACTTCTGTGCTGGCAGCTCTGCTGTGTCCTGGCAGCAGGATGACTGAAAGCACAGTCTTGGGAAGACAAAACCAGGAATGATACAGATGATGAAGAGCATCATAATCCTTTGCAATATTGCAGCGTGGCTGCTTGGAAAAGATGAGAGAGGAGTCCAGAGGTTTGAGACAGCAAGGCTAAGAGGTGTTGGAGGTGCTGAGCAGTGGGAAGTGAGAGCACACAATCCTAGGGTAGCAGAAGGCTCTGTGTAGTTCTTAATAAGGCAAAGAAATGAGTTGTAAATGGATTTGGGAAGGCTGCTGAGAAAGGAAGAAGTAGTCTACATGGCACATGCAGAACTGCCCTAAGAGTACATATGAACAAGAAACAGAAAGATGACGTTTCCAGCTGGCCAAAGTTCATCTCCATGGTTGTTCAGTTATCATCACAAGGATCAGTTTTCACACAGTGGCCTAAGGAATGTGACATTTCTTGTAAGTCCAGGTCAGAACTATTGTAGCTTTATTATGAGATGGAAGCAGCCATGGAATGATTATTGCCTGCATTGCTGCTGCTAACAAGATGTTGCTGTCTGAAAAGAGCAAAGCTGCAGAAATCGGAAACACTCCAGGGGCTGTGAACTGGAGTTGCCATGGTCAAAGCAGTGTCCAGAGAACAAGAGGGCCCACTGCCTGACTCCCCAACTACCTCCTTTCCCCATTCAGCTGCCTCCATGGGCCCATAATGCTGGAATCATCTACTTCCCACTGTGTATCCCTCTTTTCACCCCTGCTCCTGTGGCCTTCAGTGAGAGTACAACACAGTCTCACACAGGACAACCCATTAATGTTCCAATTACTCCACCATGGACTTGTTTTCTCAGCTGACATCAACAGCTTCACCTCCTTGCCTGAAGTCACTACTTTATAACACTGAAGTTCTGCTCTTCAAAGTAACCAGTAATGAGTAATGGTCACAGGTAAGGAACTCACCTGATCTCATTGAGGAAGAGCTCTCCCACTCCTACTAAGAGCAGGCTGGTGATTAGGTTATACTCGTACATTTAGTTACCACTAAAAACTGCAATAGAAAATGCTTTAGATAGATTGAAAACCTCAGAGTCATTGTGTCTGGACCTCTCCAATTTCTCCTTACAAAGCAACTTCCTTTGCACATGTCATGGAAAACTATTTAGGTTTCCAGGGCCTCCCCAGTTCTTGCTGCCTTGAGAAATCTATAACAGGCAATGGGGTTACATTTCTTTCCTTCTTTGTTGATTGCAGTATGAGTTGAAAATGAATGCTTCTTCCTTTTTGGAAGTTTGCCCTTCAGCTGGCAAGTGTAGATTCATTTTGTTCCTGGGGTTGTCAGAAACTGAAATGAAAACAGCTAATTCTAATATTAGCAAAAATTTCAATTCATTAACACCTTTCCCTGCCAAAACATCTGTGCTGACCAGCACCATGGTTTGCAAGAGCAGCCAGAGGAAATGTGAATTGGAGTTTTATTGCAACAACACAATGAGCGATGTGGATGACAAAGTTTCTTGTTGGGTCTACACAAATACCAGTGGCACTGAAGTTTTATCTTGGGAACAGAATAATTGGTCCTAAAATCACCTCAAAATTGATCTTCATACTCTAAAATATTTTCCTCATCATGTTAAGCTTCTTCCAACTGTGTCTGTTTATAAACCTCACACAGCATAAGACATATGACTTAAATTTCATAGTAATATTAAAAAGCTTTTTCAGCTTGGAAATCTGTTCCATTTCTGTTCATGCACACAGGGCCGTATCCAACATGTCAGGCAGCAATGTTTCATTTGGAGGGATTTGTTTTTAAATTGTTGACCACTTTGATTATTATTGAATAACATACACCAAAAG
>NC_048907.1:4773089-4778661 GCF_011077185.1 Oxyura jamaicensis
AATCCATCTTAAGCTCTCCTGAGGCTGGGCACCTCTCACGAGTCTTCCTTCAGAAGTGCTGAATCCACACCTACGTTACTTTCCCTTCATCTTCTCTCACTGGGATAATCACTCTGTTGTTTCAGGGAGACAATTAAGCTCATTAACAATTTTTTCTTCTTAAAAAGATCAAGAAGTACTCTCTGCTATGAGCAATTCAAGCAGATACTGGCAGCCTATTGCCCAAATAGACTTTATCCAGCCATATTGCTGTCTGTGTTGTACAGGCAGTGA
The DNA here is from genome assembly GCF_011077185.1 of Oxyura jamaicensis. Lineage (NCBI taxonomy): Eukaryota > Metazoa > Chordata > Aves > Anseriformes > Anatidae > Oxyura > Oxyura jamaicensis. Next base: position 4,773,363 of record NC_048907.1, read on the forward strand.
GGTAACAGGAGCATGTGGTGACAATGATGCTCACCTGCTTGGTGTCCTGCCATTTTCACAGGCATGGGGCTGGCTGCAGGTGAACCCAGAGCCTCTGGCTGAGGCTGGGGCACTGAGAGGCCATATTCTTGCTTGCTGGGGTTGTGAGCTGGTTGAAGAGCTCCATAACCACATTAGAGAGATGTGGGAGGAGGTGAGCAGACCACACAGTGTCAGGAAAGATGATTTATGGGCACTTCATAGAGACACTGCAGAGACGAGAGCCTGCGGTATTCAGCAAGTACCCACAGCCAAGTCATTGAAACCTGCCAGCACTGTGCAACATGAGCCTTGCACGATGGAAGTCATTTCCAGTTTTTTCCTTGGACCAACTTTCTGGTTTGTTCCTTCTGGTCTCTCCTACCAGATATACCATTACCTAATAGTTGACATTACACAAATCAATACTGCCAAACACAAATTTCCCATCAGTGCTGCAGACTTCTGGAAGCACCACATAGGCCTGTGAAATCCTCTTTCCCATCCATTTGTGACTTCTCCTGATGCTAAGCCATATAATTCTTCTTGGTCTGCTCCTGTCCGAGATCTTCTCAAGCAACACAGATGACCAGCTAATGTCATCAGCTGTTGGCAGGGAAACTCTCACCTGGACAGTATGGCTTCAATCTGCAGAACACTCATATAACCCATTAAAATGTTTCTCTGAGGAAGAAAAATCCTATATTCCCCTCCCTGCTTACACATGATATATTGAAAGATCACAGGTAAGATACACAAAGAGAGTCGGGAACACAGCTCAGAAGCATCCCACTTCCTAGGGGCTACTCATCATCCGGAACTCTTTCTTCATGCTTTCTGTGGTACTATGACTCTCATTATACTATTTCACACTGAGGCCCAGCTTTGTCCTGGAGGGACTGAACTTTAGCTCCACCACTATCTCGTTTGGGTCCTGGGAACTATTTAGGAATCCCATCAGATCTAAACCTGCATGCCTCCTTGCATAACCTTAGATTCTTTTGCAGAATATAGTTGACCCCTTCCCTTCCTTCACTCATCAGACAATACACACTGTACTCAAAATGGTTTCACAACTGAACTGCCAATGAGAACCACCTCAGTGTTGCCACATTGCCTAATTTGCACGTCCTAAATAGCTTGGAATTTGGATACAGATAGTAAGCAGTCAATTGAGCCACAAGGAATGGTTGCTGCAATATATACCAACAGACTTCAGTTCCCTATGTAATGTATCCAATCCAGCAGCACTGATAAAGCCTGCTGAATAATTTTCCCTGGATTGACTTCACTTGTACTAGCTGAACATAGAATTGTGCTGTCTTCTGTTAAGGCTGTTGTTGCAAAATCCTTCTGAAAGCCTTCCCAAGGTTTCAGCATCAGCCAAGGTGTCTCTTCAAGGCCCACTACCTCCTACAAGTGCTGGCACAAGGCAACCTCATTCCTCAGCCATGCAACGGCTGCATGAAAGCAATGAACCTCCAAAGCTTTAACTGCTGATCCAGGGTGTCTGGAAAACTATCATTAATTAGGAACAGTGCTGATTATACCTTGCTCTTTCAAGGTACAAGAGGATCTGAGTAAAAAAAAATTAAAACTAGTCATTCAAATAATTAATTATTTTCAGCACAGTTTATGCTATCCAAATGCAGTGGCAAGGTCAGACTGATGCCACGTCCAAAATTATGCAGTTATAGTTTTAAGTTCTACAATAACTTTATTATTCAAAGAAGGATTCGAGCCTTTATACTTTGCTGGGACTGGCTACATAGCTGTGACCTTAGTGGAAGTGGTTTTGAGGTTACTGAGGTTACACCAGTAAGAAAGACTGAGACAATTCAATTATGTTTTCTGCACATTCATGATATTCTCATAGAAAACTGATTTTCCAGGAAAGATCCTTGTAGTGAACTCCATCATACAGAAGTCTATGGTGTGAAAAGTCTAACAGGTATGTACAGGGCAGGACTGTGAAAGTTCCTAAAACTTGTATTTTCCAGAAATCTTCCAAACCTTCTAACATAAATACCTCTGTCTAGGCCAGTACATACATGATGAATGGTAAGAGAGGGTCTTATACTTTACATTCACTGAAAAATCTATTTCTCAAAAATGGAACTTTATGTAAAATTGTGTTTTGGCTTTTTCACTTCTGGGATTTTTATTTTTATATTTTCAGTCTCCAAATGAATGCATGTATTTATTTATTTTGTTTGTTTGTTTGTTTGTTTTTCTTTAAGATCCAAACCGAAATACAAATTCACTTAGAAAATGAGTTTATTGTTGTTTTTTTTTTTTTCCAACATTCCAGTTTAGAATAATTTATCATTTATTTCCTACAGATCTGTGACCCACATCCCATGATCTCTTCTTTCTAGCATTCTCCTGATTTCTTGTTATTTTGCTGTATTATCAGCCCTCTATCTTCCTCTTTAGTCAGTTTGTTATGGTTTGGTGTTTTAAGAAGGCTACTCCTTCTAGAAATTGGTGAAGGATGAATTTTAACTGTGTTTATGGATAACTGCTCTGGGTTCCTCTCAGCTTCTGATGTCTTTGAAAGCTCTGCTCCTTTCAAATGTGTTCAGTTGCTGCATGTATTCTGCAATAATCAGGAAAAGGAGGTAAGAAACTGAGAAGTGAACAAACATCCCTCATACATAAAGCTCATTTCCTCTGGAAACAGGGCTAAATGGTGAGGATTTTCTCACTACAAGAAGTACATATCTACCAAAGCAAATGTTTGCTGACTTCCCTCCTGAATGAGTTTGCTGATCATGTGATAAAGCGGTGGGAGCACACTGCTCACCAGCGTTAAATAACTAAGTGCAGTCTTCACATGGGGGAAGGGTTCTGCAGCTTCTGAATGCTCTTCCTATTCTACCCACAACCCTTGACAAACCAAGTGTGGAAACAGCTCCTGTCAGCCTCCAGCATGGCATGGAAATCTGCTCTGCCCACAGTAGTGCCTCAACAGTCTGGTTTTTGTACTTTGCTAGGGAAGTGGCACTCACTCTTCTTAAATAGTGTTGGAGATCTGGATTTGCATTCTCAGATTTATTATTTTTTCTTCTAAGTGGGCCCTTACACTATGAAGACAGTGGTGTTTGGGCTTACTCTAGGAATGCATTAAGCAACATGATTAATAGTCAAGTGTTATTTATTTTTTTCACCTATGTGGAGGGAAATGTGTGTACTTTGGAGTATATTATTTTTCATAGAGTTTTGCTTTAGTCAATAATATGCATGCTTGATGGGACTTTTGGTCTTCCAGAGCCTTGAAATGGAAATTCCCTATATTCTCCTTAAAGTTAGAAGACTAAACATACCAAAAAGTCTTCCAAAAAAATATGCCATTTTTTATTCAAACACAAACTCTAAAGTAACTTTTGAAATAGAGAGCATTCAGCTCTGCTGTGTGAGACAGAATTTTAATAAAGAGGCTTGAAAACAAATCTGTTCTTGTGTCATGCTGATAACCTGGGAAATCTGATCCCACCCCTGACTGGGAGGTAGAGACCCCATCAAGCTCTTTATTGACAGGCTTGTGACAGGAAAGCAACTACTCAAATTTTGGAGCTACCTCTGGGAACTGGTGTCCTCCTTCAGCTTTTTGCATGACTGTAGATGCTGGGAAAGGAGGAAGGAAATATCAGAGGGAGATATAAGTAAAAAAGAAAGCATAAAATTGAAGAAAATTTTAAAATAGGCTGGAGCGGTGGGATATGCAAGCACTTGGCAAGGGCCTGTGGACAGGAAAGCTAATGTCACTGTGTGACTGCAATGGTGCCCAGAGGATAAGAAACATATTTCTGTGATCAGCTTTCCAAATGATATTAAATTCCTTAACATATTTCCTCACAAGGGGTGAAAAAGAGGCATGGGAGCCACAGAGTTCCCTAAGGGGAGTCCAGAGCTATTACATCCTTAGGCAATTAGCACATAGGCTTCTGCTGGGACTGGCACCACTGCATTTAGGAAATGCAGCAGGAATGATAAGCTGATATAAGGCAATCCTCAGAGCCCAACTGGCATTGAAATTTTATTTTATTTTATTTTTTGGCTGCATCTTCTCAGGCATGACTGCTTGCAAGCAGGGGAAGGTGTTTCATTCTTGCTGAGGATGTCTTCTGACAGGTCCCAGAATGAACTCCTTCTTCCCAGGACAGGAGCCCTGCCAGCCCAGCATATGTTGCTTTGGGAGCTCATCTTGTGCAAAGGGCTTTCCAGCATGTCTCCTAGTCCTTCATCTCTGATAATAGCATTTTGAAGGTTTGGGGCAGTTTAGAAGGGCCTGCATCAAAATACTCATGCTACTGAAGTAAAGGATCCTCATGGGCCAAGATTTCTCATGCACTCAAGCTGATTGCCCCTCCATGCATGCAACCTGGTCTTGCCAAAACAACATTGTTCTCTTGGTCTTATGTCTCTGGACCTTGTTTTTGCACAATTCAGCAGAACCCACATTTCTGTCTTGTTTCCCTGCTGTGTCCTGGGAAGCTGGAGCAGGGAAGGTTTTCATCTGCTCTGCTGGGAGGGTGCAATATCAGCCAGACCAGATTGGCCAGTCCCAGAGAGATGGCATAGAGTGTTTCTGAGAAAAGTGAAAGCAAAGAAAACATAGCATTGTTGCACTTACTGTAACTTTGATTTTGAGCCCTGGGAAATCAGGACTGTCTGGCTTGGTACCACACTGCTGCCTCTGCCGCTTGCTGAAACTTTCATTTGCAAGATTTGAGAAGAGTAACAGGTAGCCAATACCAAACAGTTGTGATTCTTCCCACAGATTCTTTCTGATACAAGTGAATATGGGCACTGAGCCAAAGCAAGCTCACTCCTGAGAGCTCATGCAGGAAAAGCTCCAGGCTCCCTGTGATTATAAAGAAGGAAAAATCAAAGAGATTGCAAATGGGGTAAAAACAAATAATCTTTTAAAATTTAGATGAAAAGCCAAGATCTCTGGGCAAGATTTCATCAGCCCTTAGTTCTGTCTCATCAAACATTTTGAGAAGAGGGTCCACACCAGCCATACTCCAGGACTTCTTCTCCCATCACATGAGGGGCCTGTGAAAGAGTGAGGAGTCCAGAAGATTTGTAATAATTACAGTCCCTAGTTCTCAACTTGCCATTCCCAAAAAGCCAGGAGGAAACTTCTGCTGGGAAACTTCTGCTGTGGAGCCAACTTAAGCATTTTGTCATAGAAGTATGAGCACTGTTTTCCAGGACAACCTCTACCTCTCACTCTCACACAGTTACACAGTGTTAAAATCTTTTCTTTTCTTTT
>NC_048907.1:4778761-4835104 GCF_011077185.1 Oxyura jamaicensis
TAAATCCTTTCCTTTCCTTTCCTTTCCTTTCCTTTCCTTTCCTTTCCTTTCCTTTTTCCCTTTCCCTTTGCCTTTCCCTTTTCCACAGGACACATGATGAAATCATTCAAAATCACTATATCAAAAAATGATGATATATAAAACAGCAGCCCATTCCAGAAGCAATAAAAATAGGTAAAATTCAATATACAGTTCTTCTAAGTAATTTCAGAAGCAATTCCAAATTTATTGTCATGTTTACTTATTCTATTGATGTCAATAAACATCACCATTTTCATTTGCTGACAAATTCCTCTCTGGAGTAATGTTGTGTTCCTCCTCTCGAGAGACTTGCAGAATCTCCAGAAGCCTGGTGGCACTCTACCAAATCCAGCATGTGGCAGTGTAGGAGCTGCCATACATTTATCTCTGCACCAGATCAAGAGATGTGCTAGATCTAGATCAATATGCAGTGTGCAGCACAGCATATTGTCAAGATTCAGCATGCTGACTCTCTGACAGATGGGCAGGGGCCTATGCTAAAGCATTTGGTAGGATTCAGTCCAGTTATCTGTAGTCATAAAATTAAATACTCAGCTCCCTTCTTTCTAATTGGAAGAGACCCCAGGGAAGGGCTGGATTTGGAAGGTGAGTTACCATGGCTGTTGTGATGCTGAGATGGAGGCTTACAAGGAGATATGAGCATGTCCAATCTCATCTAGAAAGGAGAAATTCTCACTAAATTCCTTTGCAGGACACTATCCAGTATCATCTGGGGCAACTCCCAACAAAAGTCAGAGAATGGAATCATGGAATCATGGAATGTCTTGGATTGGAAGGAACCTTAAAGACCATTCAGTTCCAGCCCCCCTACGAAGGGCAGGGATGCCAACCACTACATCAGGTTGCCCAGGAACACATCCAGCCTGGCTTTGAACACTTCCAGGGGTGGGGTATCGACAACTTGTTGGGGCAGCCTTCTCTTCTCCAGGCTGAACATCCCCAGCTCTCTCAGCCTTTCTTCATAGGAGAGGTGCCCCAGCCCTCTAAGCACCCTTGTGGCCATCCTCTGGACCTGTTCTAACGGACCAACATCTTCTTGTGCTGGGGTCCCAGACCTGGACACAATACTCAAGGTGGGGCCTCACAAGGGCAGAGCAGAGGGGGACAATGACCTCCCTCCCCTGCTGCCCACTCCCCTGTTGATGCAGCCCAGGGTGCACTTGGCCTTCTGGGCTGCAAGTGCACTCAGCTGGCTCATGTCAAGCTTCTCGTCCACCAGAACCCCCAAGTTCTTCCCCTCAGGGCTGCTCTCAATGAGTTCTTCTCCCAGGAAGATCTCCAGGAGATCTCCAAGGGGATCTCAGTTACTATGTCTTTAAATAGCTTGAAGTTTGCTCTTCAGAAGTTCAGGGTCCTGACTTTGCTCTTTGCCAGGCCCACGTTCCTTGAGATCACAGACTCAGCCAGGGTGCACTGCAGCTCAGACTGCCTCTGGTCTTAACCTCTTTGATGAGTTTGCCTGCATTGGTAAGCACCTCTTTTCCTCTGGTTGGTTTGTCTAATACCCGGATCAGGAAGTTATCCTCAGTGCACTAGAGGAGTCTCCTGGATTGCCTACAACCTGCTGCGTAGCTCTTCCAGCAGACATGGGGTGGCTGAGTCGCTCTGAAAAGTTTGCACCAAGACTTGACATAGGGAGTGCTGGAAAAACCTCAGCAGAACTTTGAGGTTGCTCAAGGGGCCAGGACCTCTTGCTGCGAGAGCTCATTTAGCTTCACTTTGGTTCTGGAAGAGCTCATTCATAGCAGAACTTTTTTTTTTTTTTTTTTTTTTTTTTTTTTTTTTTTTGTGCACATAAGAAAGAGAAGTCCAGAAAGATAAATGTTGTACATTACAAAGAGTGCTGGAAAAAGAGGCAGCAGGACTGCTCCTGCATTGTCTGTAAACATCCATACTGGTAGGATGAATGTAATATACTGCCTATTTCTCTCCCACAGCACTAAGCCTTCAGACAGTAATTGTGGGTACCCCAGAGCCTGCACATATCGCAGTTACAGCCCAGAAACACTTAAATTTGCATCCTCCTAGATAAAAAGATGGCAACTCAGCAGCTGATTCAGCTATAAAGTCTTTCCCAATAAGTTATGAAAACAGGACTGGGGACCTACATTTTTCTCATTCCTTCCCTTTCCTTTCCTTTTTTTTTTTTTCCATTTTTTTTTCTTTTTAATAAAACCATGTTTATGGTGGTGGATAAAACATTTCTGTCATCCTTACTAAAAGCCTTTACTACCAATCAAAAAATGAGTGTTGAATGGATAAGCTGTATATCAAAGCATAGCATGGGAACTGGTCATTTTAGCAAAGTAGCATTTAGAGAGCTGCTGATGAGAGGAGATTACATTTTATATCAGAACATATTTAAATTTAGCTGGAATTAACCCTACTTCTTCACTTTAAAATCTTCCAAAGACATCAAGGCCATCTGATACCTATCAGAGCAAGGATTTGATACTTTCCATCAGCAGAAGAGAGGTGACAGGAAAAAAATAACTGAAGGAAGCAAATTTTAGCTGTCTTTCCTACGGAAACGAGTTGCAAGAATTTTGACTGGATTAGGATTAGGATCTGATTTTTTCCTGTTATTTCTTGGTCTCAGGAAGATAAAATACCAGTATTTCAAGAATTACACAAACTGTTTATTGCTATAATGAAAACACTACCTTTATTTTTGAGTATGTCATAAGAATATCACTCTACATCTTGCCTTTTAGACACAGCCATGAGTTGAAAACTGCTTGTGTAAAACTGTTGGTTGCACTCCACCTTGCACAGAATTACACAGGCTCTAATGGGAAGGGAACTGATTTTTTATTTTTTTTATTTTTTATCATGAGGTTGCAAAATATTCCTGTGAAGCCAGACAAAGTTTGACACCCAGTCAAGACAGGAGAAAAGGCTAAGGGTTATGCTTGAAATCCACAACCAACAATTTGCAGTGTCCTTTTCATAAAGGACTAATTCTTCAACCCATGCTCCATCAGAGCCTTGTGTATCTAACTCCGATGAACAAATGTGACAGTGAGCACAGATCAGCACGACCCTTCGTACAGTTGTGTTGTTGGACAGGTTTGCAGGTGGAAGGCTGCAGGTACACATCCAAAAAAGAGATCCTCCCCATTCTGGGGTGTCAGAGTTGGGCCATAAGTCATTTGCAGAGGACATTTGGTCTGAAATAATTTGTAGCTCATTGATTTTCCTGATCACTCACAAATCATCTCTCCTTCCTTCAGGTCAATGACCCTTTTAAGCCCTGATTGTTGCTTAGGGAGCACTTGCAGGCAAAGTTCATTTCCCATCACCAGCCCTGGTATTTCATGAATATTTCTGCTTTCACTGGAAAAGTGCTGAGATCCAGGCTAGATCCTGGCAGGCCTTGTTTAGCTCAGATGAACCAGAAGATTAACTTCATCCTCCTTTAATGACTCTGGGATTGCGTGCCCGATAATTAAGCCCAGTGCTTCCTTCTGCCTCTGCAATCCTATCACTGCCATTGGCACTTGCATGCAAGAGGCAGCATCTCTGTTCATCCTTTTGATGTGTTTTAGCTGCAGCAGGAGAGCCAGTGTGTGAGTCAGAGGGGCCATCTCCACTCTCCTTCATTACACCACAGCCCTTATCAATAATTCATTCCCCTCTCCTGCGCCTACTCTGTCCAAGGCACAGACGAGTCTATTTGTAACTCAATAGTGCCCCAGTCAATAAGCACCTGTGGTTATGTATTATTCTCCTTGCAAGGATGTACAAGCCTGTAACTACAGAAGTGAAACCTCAGAAGGAGACAAAACACATACTCAGCTGAAAAATTACCTCCTCTTGAAGCAGCACAATCCACTGCCTGTGCTACAAGTGGGTGCAGGAGAAAGCTTCACCTACTGCTCTGAGTTCAGACTGTCCAGCCAGAAAAATGCATCCTCAAATGAAGAAACAGAAAGGATCGTCCTGTCTGAGCACTCGTGCATCACAGCCCTTCAACCACATATTTCAGTCCTCCGCTATTTCCTTGAATATCATCAATGCAGAGCAGGGTGTGCAAAGCCCCCGTGCTACCCCTGCACCGTCAGGGAGCTGATTACATGCAGAGAAAGTGAAACCCACTGCTAGACAGATTCTAGAGACACTGATTGCGGCAGAGCTTCTCTCATAAATAAGGGTTGAAAGATCAAGCACCTGCTGAAGATTAAGTTTTGCATCTTGAGTGCGAGCAATTTAAATAATTCTAAGAAGACAGTAAAGGGGTAGATAAAGATAATTAAGTGCTACTGTTGTCATCCATTAGACATGCAGAGAATAAGAAACCAGAGTTATTTTTTAATAAAAATAGAACTCCTTCTGGATTCTATCTCACTACCTTCAAAACCTTAAGACAAATACTGTTGGCACTAAATTAAGCTACAAAGTCTTTCATTAAGCACTGCCCGTGGGAGTGTAAGGATGTTCTTGGAGAGGTGAAGGAAAAAGCCTTGTTCTATGAATGCAATAGAAACAGTAGTGAAAATATGGAGAAATATGCTCAGGATATATAATCCATAAAACAACAAAGACACTCTCAGCAGGTCCAAAAACCAATCACAGGCAAAGCATCACATAACAAACTCAGTGCTACAACATTCTGATGTAAAGACAGTGATTGTCTTCGTTAAGGAGAATATATGTGCAGGTAAGAAAGGAATAAAACCATGTAAACAATGAAATTCACTGCAGTAGCAGCAGATATGAAGATTTTTTAAAAAAGAAATCAAGCCTAATGAAGATGACTGTCTAGGCATTAGAAAGCATTGCTGTCAGGGTTCAGTTATCCACCACAGCCTTCAGGAAACTTCCTCAAGTATCTGAAATTTGCAAGAGGAAATTGCCAGTCATAAGACATCTGCAAAGTGTGTGTGTGGGGGGGAAATCTAGTGGTTTGACAAAGAGATTGTGTGCCTGGCTGTAAGTCAGTGATTCATATCTGTTCTCCATGGTGAGAATAATATCCAGAGAAATGCCACACAACTGGTGGCCACTTGCAGCAACGTACTTTCACATCCATCCTACTTTGATGCCTCATTAAGACACAACATTGTGGCTCAAATTATCTAGATTTGCCTAAGGAAATTCACCAGGCTAAGCAGAAATGCAAGAATATATATATTTTTTCAGTTTTCTAACAGAGGTGGAGAAGAAAAATGTGATTTTTGCTGCATGCATTTTTGAAAATACATAGAGTGGTACTTCTGAAAAGTGTCCTGTTTAATGAACCCAAGTGTGCAGAAGAGGAATGGTACTGTTTCATTTAAAAAAAAAAAAAAAAAAAAAAAAGTGCGTCTTTTAATGTCTTTTATTTTTCCTGCTGACAGTGGGTCTTGCTCTGTTTTAAGCTGCCTTCAAGAAGAAAATTCCAGCACATAAGGCCAGCGAGATTGTTACTGAAACTTGACAACAAAATCAACAAGCACTTCTGACCTAAGGAGCTGACCAAAAAGTCTTAACAGAGCCCAGGACTGGGCCCAGTTGTGGCAGTAGCTTAAAGTGCTTTCCAGTAATGGTCAACACCTTCTGCCTCCTTTCCTACTCCCAAGAAGACCAGAATAAATAAGCAAAACTGCTTGCAAATAGCACAATTCCACATCAGCTGAACCCACACTTAGTGCTGAAGGTTACAAGGTGGCTATTTTAAAATATGTCATATGCATTTTTATGTATTTGATCTCATTTTAAAGGCTATCAAGAAAGACTTAGCAGCAATCATAGTAGAGGTAGAAGTAGGAGGGTTGTTAATCCTCAGATAACATCTGTTTGAATAGTTTTAGTGTGCAGTAGGATGTGTCTTCTTGATCCAAACCTGTGGTACACAAGCCCAACACAGCATGGAAGAAGCCATCTAAAACCACAGCCATAGCCCAGGTGGGGCAAGTTCAGCTTTTGGTGCAGATAACACAGGACAGAGCTCTTTATACTAGGTGTGTAAAGGGATGAGGACACTGTGGTGGCCAACACAGTGCCCCACTAGTGTGCTGGGTTAAGTCAGGTGAACACTGCAGAAACCTTCACCTGCAGTGCTTCCCTGCTCTTTGCTGTTGCCTCCTGGAAGGTGTAAGAACAGAGCTGCCCAGAGACAACCTTAACCTTTCTCTATTGCAGATGTTATCAATAGAGAGGCATGTGGAAAGCAGAAGGGAAGGCTGAGTGTGGAAAATATTTCAGACCAGGACCTCAGATGTGGAAACACTGAGAAAGTATCAGATCAGATACCGGGTGTCATTTCAGATGGTCTTCCTGGGTGTATTTACTAAAAATTAGATGATCTTGCTGGAAATGTTCCCATTGAGGGATGCTTCCCTGCTACTGATTCTGCTTTCAGTCTGTCCCCAGGGCTGCCTGTGTCCCTCTGACCCCCAGCACACACACAAACAGAACAGCACTTGCAACTCATTTGCATTGTCTTGCACACCACCATGCAGAGGACATCAAAAACTGGCAGCCTTTATTTTTGTATTCAGCATTCCCCATAATACTCTGACTTCTCTGGGTCCACCTGCCCTCACTTGCCTGATAAACATCAAAAAAACATTTCGTCCAAGAAATATGAAATGATAACTCTGTTTCCATTTTGCAGGGTTCAAAACAGACTTCATTGCTCTGCTCATCACATCTGCCACCTTATTTTTGCATCAATCTTATCCTGATTATTGCACAAAATTGTGAAAAATCCTATTTTCTGCTTCAAAGTAAGAAGTGTAGATGTTTTGTTACAAGACAGCAAGCCGGAATAAAAAAGACTGATAAATTTCTAAAAATATACAAATTTGAATAGTGTTTAAAATTCCCTGAAAAATATATTTTCAGAAAGTGATTCTTAACAAAAAACTCTTCTTTGCGATGCTTCAGTATTCTCTCCTAGCAAGTTAAGAAAACCTTTTTTTCTGCCCTTTTTTGCGGACTTGGGCAGGATTTTCTGCCAAGACTTGAAGTTCATCTGACTTCCCCAGTCACTACCTTAGTACAGAGGAGAAAAGGCTGTGATATACCAGCTAAGAAAGCCAGAGCACTGCTTTCTGAGATGCTGAAGAAGTTAATGTTTAGAAGCTGGTGTTGATACCCAGAATCAATGAACTGATTTGGCATTGTTTTCCAGTGCCCAGAAAGAAGGAAATGCCTAATCATGTCCTCTAGTAGAGAAGCCAAAAGGGTTGAGCTTGGGCTCTCCTTTCTGACCAGCAGCTGCTGTTGACACCAGGAAAGCTGGCATTGAAACTTGTTTGTTTGTCCTCTGCTGAAAGCGTATGTCTTTGCTATTAACTGAGATTTAAGCAATCAAAAGGAAAATGAGAACGGAGGGAGGATATGCAGCTCTGTGGTTCAGGAAGATGTGCAGAGTTGAGCTACTTGGATGTTCTTTTTGGATGAACAGGAAAGGAATGACTTTCAGAACTGGATAGCAAAGCTGGCTGCCTTGATCAGCTCATGCCACCTCCAGCAGGCAGCAGCATCCCTTCTGTGCATGCTTCTGTTTTCACAACACATTTGTGGGTCTTTTTCTCCAAATCCACAGAAGCAGGTTGGTGATCTTATGAAAAATGCAGCAAAAAATGTGCCTCTAGTGCTATGGTGGGATGCCTTGCTGTATGCATTGATTTTTGCTTTTCATAAAAATCACATAATAATTCATGTTGGAAGGGACTTCTGGAGGTTGCTTGGTCCAACCTGCCACTCAGAGAATGGCCATCTTCAAAGTTACCTTGTGTTGCTCAGGATCTTGTCCAGTCAGTATTGTCACCAAGGAAGGAGACTCCCACAGCTTCTCTGGGCCCCTGCTCAAGTCTCTAGCCAACTTACTCTTCCTTTTCTCTTCATTTTCCATTAGATGCAGTGCCTCTTACTGTATGGCTTTTTAATCAACTCTTTTTGGGAGAAAACTGAAGATTTAGGAGGGACTAACCATAATGTTCTTCAACTTACCAGCATTCTACAGGACAGCAGGTGCTTAAACCAGTCTGTGTATCAGCTGCAGGAAGTCTCAGTGTTATTGTAATATCCATCAGTCCAGGCATGAGTACTACACAGCACTATAACCAGTACTCTTTAGCTTTCTGAGCTACATGGTTTTGGAGAGCTCCCTTCATCCAAAATTAAGTGTCTTCCCCTCTGGGTTTTCTTGGTTAGAGCAAGTTTTATGCCTGCAAGATGTTGGCAGGTATCGTCTGGGGTGCAAAGCTAATACATCAACAAAAGCTCTTAAGCTCTTACAGCTCAGAAAATTTAAAAACAAACAAACAAACAAATGAAAAAAACAACCAACAACCAAAAAACAAAAAAAAAAAAAACAAACAAACAAACAAAAAAAAACAACACCCACACCTTAACCAGGATGTTCTGTTGCTGCTGATCTCTGCTAGGTAGTTTTCTGGTTTATGGAGACTTCTGAGGTTACAGAAACTTCCCCATGCAGCTACTTCTTTAGGCATCTACAGCCCCCAGGACAGCTAATTTCACAAGGTGCATCTGGAAATTTGCAAGTCTTGTTATTTGTAATAAAAAGCCTTGGGACATTTGAGCTTGTGGTCATCCCATCCCTTGACTTTTTCTGAGAAAACTGCCAGAAACTGACCTAACTATATTATTTCATGCATCATTCTGATGCTTGTTCAGTAGTGAACCTAATAGCTAGAAGTTCCCTTGCTCAAGGGCAAATTTATTTCCCAGCTAACATCTGGCTACAGACTAATCTTTCCTGCAATTTGCCAGTTGCTGGCATGAGTGAAAAAGAGAATTATTGAGCTCTTTACCTTCTTGTATCCAATTAGGCAAAGGAAAGTTACTGCAAGTAAAAGAGATGCACAAATGAAAGATGCAAATGCCTTCCTCTGTGCTGGCTCCTTTTGGCCAGGGCTTAGTGAAAATATTGGCCCTCAGCAGTAGATAGTCACTAAGATGACCTAAGATCACCCAGTCCAGAATCTTATTTCCCTAAGCAAGAACTCAGAGAAGTACAAGAAGCAAAACAAGCACAGATCACAGTCATTTGTGATACCCTCTCTGTTTCTGAAAACCAGCATCTGGGGGATTTCTGAACCAGAGGTTGCATTAGATATCAAAGCGTCCTCCCACAATAAAATGGAAGGCATAAGGTAATGCTATGGAATTACTAAAGAAACAAACAAATAAAAAATAAAAAATAATAATAATAAAAAAAACACCAAAACTCGTATTACACGTTATGCACAGCACAAGGACAAGATCATGGGACAAGCACACATTGACCCAACGTGACTGAGGAGAGGTGAAAACAGTATGACAACTCAGCAAAGTATGTTGTCTCTGTGAGACCGTATTACTATCTTACCGAGTATAAAACTGATTTCCTTCTAAACAGAAACAGACAGGAGCATCCCTGTCATTCACAGCCTGGCAGACCCATTTACACCAGCTCCCTTCTGACTCAGACACATAGACAGGCAGGCCCTGGGTCACATGGATCAGCCACAAAGCACCTTGAAAGGTAAGGAACAAGTCTTCAGACTTGTAAGTCCTGCATGCATTTCCTTCTTGCCCCTATAATGTTCATCTGCCCATAGGTTTATTAGGAATTTTTACTGTCCAAGAAAGAGCTTAGGAAAGAAAGAGGCTGAAGCTCAGGGAGCAAACACAGCTGGTGCTCAGTAATGCAGGTATATTGCTACAGTGTGCATGTTTTATAACTTCCTTCTGAGTCCTGTTCCCCATAATCAGATTATGAAACCTTAGAATCAAGTTAATGCAAACAAACAGATCATGCGGAGAGCAATAAAAATAAAATATCATAATAAAAAAACTAAATAGAGAACATATTCAGTAAACAGAATGCTGTAAACAAACTAATGTGTCTCTCTGCGACAATATTCGTCGAGATATGGAAGAGCCCCAAGAGATGGCATGAAAACACAGCTGTTCTCTCGTTGCATGAGTTGAAGAGAGGGAGGAGGGACACAACTGCAGCGCAGCAGGGTCACGCAAGGGACAGCTCTTCCCATACTAGTGGATCAGGAAGGTGGCTTCTCTTGGTGCCTCCTCTGAGTGATGCTCTGACTCCCCTTCCATCTGAGACCCATGGTGACATGATCAGCCGGACAAAATGGAGGCCACCAACCAGGATGCTCTTTGTGCCAGCTGTGTGTCCATGCTGTGGACACAGCATGGTGAGGGGCACAGCCTGCCAAATTATTGCAGGCAGAGGCTTCATCAGCCTTTATGGATTTGAAAGGGCTCTACTGATGGTTTGGTGTCTTCTTGGAAATCAGTATTAACTCCCTTTAGCCAGGCAGTATGAAAGCTTTAAAGCCCACAGCTGGCATGAATTAAACCACTGGAGGTATATCGGGTGCCTGCAGAGCTGGAAACAAGTGCATCCATCTTTGTCAGTCCCTGTAGTCCTGCTTCCTCTGCTGATCAGGTTGAGTGCCAGCTCCAGGACCACACAGGGGTGACCATTTTTGCAGCACAGTCAAGAAGCTCAGAAGGAATGGGAGAGAAACAGACATTGCATCTCTCTCCATGACATTGTCACTGTCACAACAGTGTCAAACATCTGACACTCTCCCCCATGATATCCTTGTCTCTAAATTGGAAGGACATGGATTTGATGGATGGGCCACTCAGTTGATAAGGAATTGGCTGGATGGTCACACTCAAAGGGTTTTGGTCAATGACTCGATGTCCTGGTGGAAATCAGCAATGAGTGGTGTTCCTCAGGCGTCAGGACTGGGACCAGCACTGTTTAATATTTTTGTTGGTGGCATGGACAGTGAGATCGAGTGCACCGTCAGCAAGCCTGCCAATGACACCGAGCTGTGTGGAGGGACTCCTTTATTAGGGAGTGCAGAGACAGAAGAAGGCATAATGGCTTTAAGCTAAAAGAGGGTAGATTTAGATTCGATATTTGGAAGAAAGTCTTCATGATGAGGGTGGTGAGGCACTGGAAGAAGTTGCCCAGAGAAGCTGTGGATGACCCATCCCTGGAGGTGTTCAAGACCAGGCTAGATGAGGCCCTGGGCAACCTGATCTACTGGGTGGCATCTCTGCCCATGCCAGGGGGGTTGGAACTAGATGGGCTTTGAGGTCCCTTCCAACTCAAATACAAAATCTGTGATTCTACGATTCTGTGAGCCACGTGGATGGGCCATGTAGCTCAGCTGGGTACTGAGCTTTGTCTCTGCATAAATGGGGACATCACTGAATCACCACCCTGGTGTGGGACATGATCAGAACTGGGTAGACAAAGCATGTAGTACAGCACCTCTTAGAAAAAAAATGTAGGTTTTAAAATGACTAAAAGCAGAATCATCTTTATTGTCATGACTGCATGAATACAAAGTAGCCTCTTTCCCCCAGTTATGCTCCAGGCCTTAGGGGTTACCTCTCTTCCTTTGCTCTCATTATAAGGAAATCCCATGCTGAAAAACAACTCAGACAAAGTGTGGCATTCTCATAAACTTCTGCTGTAGAAAGGCCTGAGGTCACAGACTGTTTGGGGCAATGCATTTAGCTGCAAATCTACTGATTTGAAAGATCCACAAGAATTCATAACACTTTCCTATTCCACAGATCTTTTTCTTCTACTCTGGCACTCCAAATCCTGTTCCTTTTTTTTTTTTTTTTTTTTTTTTTTTTTTTTTTTTTTTTTTTTTTTCAGCTGCTCCAGTGGAGCTGCTGTCTCTACCAGCAGTGGGTACCAACTACTTAATTATTATAGTAGAACAGTAGAACATAAACCTTCTTCCCAAAATTGTTTGCTTGGCCTAGGGTCTCCTGAATGCTTCTCTGCTCCTGAAAGTAGGCCTCTGGCTCTGAGTCTCCTGGAGCACATCCTGTTCTTCCAGATAAGTGCTGTGCCTAGACAGTATCCATATGGATCAACAGAGATCAGACCAACTGGGGGTTGATTCAGGTTTAATGCTTATCCATGTGTTGTTTATTCAATTAATTTGCCCCTCTAGCTCTTCTCAAATAATCTCTCTAAGAGCTCCATGAGTTTTACAAATGTGTTCATGATTCAGAGTTGTTTGACAATTCAGTTGTGCTTCCCAACAGTCAGCCTTAAGGATGCATGATAATTTTCCAGACTGAGTATTAGTCTAATCACTCACTAAAAGTTCATTCATTGTCTGCCTGTGTTACAGAATGCTGCCACATTTCACTGTATTTCTGCTGGTAGGGCAGCCCTCCAAGTCACTACCACGTGTCATCTCCAGGCCTCTTTACTATCTGACTGCTGTAAAGACTTCTGCAAACATAATCTATATGCTTCCATTGGGGTCATCAGGCTGGTGTGGTGTTCAGTGATTAAGCTATGGGGCATCCTTTCTGCAAACAGTTTTACCTTTTTGCTAGAAAGTCCAGCCACAGCAGTCATTCCTGGAACAGATTTTTGCCTCTCCTAACACTGATGTATGTGAAGACCACCACAGTACCCAGTCTCAGGTTACCTTTTAGGATTCGATGGCCCCAGCTCTTCAGTCCTCCCTTGTAGGCTGCGTTGCCCAGACCTTTAATGATTCTTGATGCTTTCCTTTGTATTTAGTCTGGCTGATCCACATTTCCACAGTATGGTGCTGAGTGACAACACTAACAATGGGCTATGATTCAAAACTCCCTGGAGTCACTATGTCTTTCTGGCGACACTGAATGATTTATTTTATTTTGTAGGATTGTGGGTCTGAGGTTTAGGGGTATTTTTGGTTTGTTTCTTTTCTTTATTTTTTTCTTTCTTTTTTTTTTTTCTCTTTTTTTTTTCTGTAAGAATCTATATTTTTATACGGAACAATAAATTTCTGTGATCACTGATGTCCTACGTCCCCATGCAGGGGAGCTTCTGTGGATAAAAGGATGAAATGTTGCTGAACTACTGGATCCTGGAACAGCCTGTTCTGCACAGGAGCAAAGAAGAACAAGGTTTGTAAAGTATATAAACAGCATTACCCCAGTAGAAGATGAGGTGGAGGCAGACACCCAGAAACTTCAACCATCTTCAGTCATCTTGGGTCTGCCAGAAAGGTGGAAGAGGCTGGGACTTGGAACATGTCACTGACTTGCCGCCATGCCAGGAAACCTCCTGCATTGCCCGCTGCTCATTACCAGTTAAGCCTTGATATTTAGGGCAGAGGAAACCATCCACTTGCAGCACTTTTGACTGGCACTTTTAAAGACAATATTTTTATAGATGAGCCTTTACCAAACCTGTGATTGTATGTCAGTTCATTTCAAGCCTCTCTGCCAGCTAGGGTTTTGCTCTAAAAATGTTTGCTTTACTTAGCCTACTATTACTGTTTATGCTCTTAAACTTTTATTGAAAAGCAGTTTACCACCTCCTGGAAGGGCTTTGCATGCCTCAACAGGCACTACAAACACAATTTGCATGTGAGCTGGGTCCTAGGTTCCCACCAGGCATCTGATGTATGACAGGGAAATTTGTATTTCTGTACCTGATGTACATCTGATGCTTCTGCTAAAAAGAAGCTTAGAAACTTATATAAAAAACCTACTTACAAACATCATTTTAGAGCTGACCAATTTTCTGTAAATTCTAGTTTGATTAGGAAAAAGGGAGAAGTTAAATGAGCAACCTTGCTAGCAGCTGGTCTTGGGAACAGTAGGAAGCAAGTCTGCCTAGCAGAGCAGGGAAGGCTGGAAGGGAGGCATCAGGCACCCAGGGCTTTGCTGCCCCACTGTGATGAGCTGACCCTCAGTGCCTATGCTGAGCATTTCCAAAACAACGCTGCAAAGAGTGTGTGTTCCTCAGTCAGAGCTTTTCCAGGGGAGACTTCAAATGTGGGTCAGGTTGACAATGGGGTCCCAGCTCTGTGAAGATCTGTCTGCAGGGCCATGCACAAGCCACTGTCAGGAGACTCAGAAGTACCCTGAGCTTTGAATTAGGAAATTTCTACTGCACAGGAAGGGCTAGGGGCTTTGTGGAAACTGCTATTTAAGGACAGCTTGGATAGTGTATGGCAAGATCCTTCCACATGTATGGGACAATTCTGTTCTTGGGAAGGCTTGTTCTGCTCTATGAGCACTGTTCTGAGAGAAACCTCTTCTCTTCCTAGATGCTCTGAGTTCAGATGAGTAAGTAAGTGCCATTCCTGGTAAGTGGTGTGCTGTAAGGACAGAACTGTGAGGGGACAGGAGTGAGTGAAGCATGGAGCTGGAAAATTCTCACTCAGAAGATAGGTACAAAGCATGTAATTCACCTGTCAAAGCTCAGGAACTGGGGAACTCTAGCCATGAGTTACATGCTAAGGCCTATTTCTAATTTAGTTATTCAGAGCTTAATGTGGCCATGTAAAACACATGTCAATAGTGTAGGCCAATACAGTTGGAAAAAAAAAAAAAAAAAAAAAAAAGAAAGAAAAAAAATGAGGTTGCTAAAAATGTTTTCCAGGGGCTTTGTTGCTGGAGTGCTCTACTTGGTTGTCCTTGCTGCACTCATCACAAGTTGAGGACTGCACACACCTCAAAGAGATCAATATGAAACCTGAGTGAGCAATGCTGTGAGCAGACCCTCAAGTGCCAAGTGGATCAGTGTAGGGCGTACAGTTAACTAGTCACTCCAGGTGTCTGATTGCTGTCAGGAGGAAGAACCAGGGAGGATAGCAAAGAATATGTATTTTTGTGTGTGTGTGTAATTTTCTTCAAGCAGAATCTCAAGACTAAGAGCAAAAGCAAATTTTGATTTCAGTTGGGTTCTTGATTTCCTTTTACTTCTAGAAATCAAGATCCTAGAAACTAGGCTAATACTTTGGAAAATAGAAATATATATATTATTTTTAGTGTTTTGGTTTGGTTTCGTTTTTTTTTTTTTTTTTTTCATCTAGAGATTATAAAAAAGTGGGGATGAATGAGAACAAGTACATAACTGATGTTGCCTCATAATTGGTTCTGAACTGGAGAAAATTTTGAACTGGAAAGTGGTGCTACTTTAAATTAGGAGAAAATATTTTGTAAATATGAAAATAATATTTTTCCCTCCCACTTTATAATATTATCAAAGTAATATATTTTTTTTCATGCAGGGAAGGGTGCAATTTTAACTCCTTTCATTATTTCTCCGGAAACTATACAGTTGGTTTTTTTTAAGTATTTTTCTGGGAAATTTTTAATACTGGAGAGGAAAGAGAGCTTGAACCCTTTCTCCCAGTGCTTCTCTGAGCACACCCATTTGAGCTCATACTTTGGAAAGAGGATGGCGAACACTGGTTTTACCTCAGCTACCAGCTGGGCTCCCCACGTGTACATAGGCAAAGAGACTGCACCTGCAACAAGGACTGTATTTCAGGGTGAAGCAACTGAACCTGAGGTGGAGGCTGAGGTGTCTCACCCCTTCACCCCTCTTAGCATCTGCATTTGGGGCTCCCTTTGTAGGCACCTGAGACTGACAGGCAGACCCAAGGAGCTGAGCTGCTCTCTGGATGTGCCTGCTCCTTCCTTTGGTTGCACAAGAGGACAGCTCAAAAGTGGATGTCCAGCTGTGTGAAGTGGTGGGCTGGAGGAGATTGCTTTCACCATGTCTCCTTTTGCATAAATCTCAAACCTCTTCTAGTAGGCTGCTAATGTTCTGCTTTAACATCCTGTCTTCTTCCAGTCCTCTGGGGCATTACAAGAAAAAGGAGCAAGTGGTGCTCGTAGATGCTTCCCAGCCGTTAACCATCACAGGCTGGGAGCTGGCAGGGTAGGGATGCTTAGATCTTTTCTACCATCTAGGAGTGACTCTCACACACAACTTTTGTTAGTCATGTAACTAAATATGGTCTGGCATTGTTGTAATTCTCATGAGGATGAATAAGAAAGCGGCATATAAGATGATGGCAGATTTATTCAAAGGGAAACATTTCAACAGCGACATTGTTGCTGTAGAAGTATCAAAAAATATATGTGGCTTTATTTTTCCTAAATGCATGAATTTTTCCTAATAAGACCAAATTCTGTCTGTTTTACTCAGAGAGAAATGTAAAAAAGACTACAGAGAAAGGAAGCCTCTGAAATATCAATTTGTGGAGTAGGTTTGTGCGGTATTCTAAAGCTTTTAGTATTTCTAAAGGAAGATCAAATTTCTGTTCAAGCAGTTTTTCTAACAATGAAAATAATTTGCTACAAAAATCAACCCCTTCTGAACTTTCTCTCAGTTCTGGAGTTCTGTGATGACATGACTCAATGCTATTTTCAATTATCTCCCTTTGACAAAGAAGCACAGCATTGTCCTTTATATCAAGGTTTTGACAAGAGCCTTCACGTTTTCATGCAGCAGTTGCAATTCAGATGTTTTCTTTTGCTCCTAATGTTTTAATAGACCCTTCCACTGAGCCCATCTCAAAATGAAATGAATTTAATTTAGATTAAAATGAATCAAAACGGGACTTTAAAGCCTTTTTTTTCTGAAGAAATATAGTATCAAGAGAATCTTTGAACACAAAGGAATCCCCAGGTGAGGAGATAATTTGGGCAACAGATTGCACCATGCTCAGAGGACAAGGCCCTGGGGATGGGACAATCTAATGCTTCACTCTCTGCTGATAGACGTTGTGGAAATATCTAAAGCAACTGTCATTCTTTTGATCTAGGAATAATCACATTTTTTCCCAAGAAGGCCTTCAAGTGAGAGACCAGGAATTTTTGTCTCTGATTCCCAGTTCCAGCTGAGTGAACCATATGCTGAGTTCTCAGCTAACCTGGGGAGAGGTCATTCTGATGAGAAATTCAAAATACCTCTGCTTTACATGATCCAGACCAGGGCTGCATTGTTATTATTGCAGCCTGCAAATACTTAAAAAACAGTTACAAATATGATGCAGCAGACCGATTCGACCTATTGCCAGGAGTGGCAGACCATTAATAAATAAATAAATAAATAAATAAAGATGTGAAACAACCACAGCCTGGGAGAGCTTCGGTTTGGACATTAGGAAAAGCTTCTTTAACAGGAGTGTGGTGCAGCACTGGGAGAGTGCTTCAAAGGGGTAGAAGAGTCTCAGTCCTTGAACATCTCTAATGACCTCTGATCTTTGGCAATACTCCCAGTTAGAGTGAGAAGCTGAGCTAGAGATCCCCAACAGTTTTTCCCAACCAGCCTTTCCATGCTTCTGCAATACCTGACAAGCCACTGGCAGAGACAAGCTGAGGGAGCTCAGCATAATGTAAGGGAGAAATGTCATGCGAAGGCACTTCCAGAAGGCTTCATGCATGAAGACCTGTGGGCCCTAATTTTTGGAGAAACACCAGAAAGCCAGTCCAGGTGGAAGCCTGGCTCTCAAATGGTTAGAGAAAGGCTATTTCTAAAGCAATACACCAGTGTAAGCCAGGGAGCAGCAATGTTTCCCAGGATAATTACATTATGTCATCCAAGCACTTTTACTGAGCACCAAATGTAACTGCAGGGTGCAATCTGCCACGACTCTCTGCAGATAAATGCTTTGTAAATGCCAGCCACAAATATCCCACTTATTTGGGCTGTGGATGTGATTTCAAAGGCTTCCCACAAGTAAGAGAGTAGCAGCTTGCTCAGGAGAACCCCGGAATGCTGCAGTGGTGACAAGGAACATGAGCTGGTCTTCTGCTCAGCCTGACACTTCTGACAGACACAAATACCCCCAGAAAATTCAGATTCTCAAACACAGAAGCTAACTAGGAGCTATTTTATGCCTCTTCTTCTGTTGCTGGGGCAAACTGCTGACACTGCAATTAATTCTGCGTAAAGAACATAGGCTGAGGTAGGAGACCAGAGACTTCCACAACTATTCCTCCATGGTATGCTTTGCCTGCTGAGCACACACAAAAGTCTTGCTTGACCACCCAGGCTGTACCATGGTCCTCACCTGCTCCTTTATTTGGCTTGTGTCAATCACAACGTTATGTCACTGGGAACTGCCATCAGAAATAGCTTCTGGTTGCTCCATGATTCAAACACAATGCTGGTGGCATCCCATTGTGTCATAGGTGGTGGTGACAGCATATGCAGGAGATGGCAACTTTGGCAGGTATGTCTGGCCATGCCAGCACTTGGCAGCATGTTTCTTTATGAGCTGAGACAAGCTCATGGGCAGAGACATGGAGTCTCTGAATGCTCTTGAGACCCTTTGCAGTAAAAGAAACGGTAATTTATTAGGAAATGTGAAACCCAGTAAGGTTTGGGATTTCTCACCAAAGATGTCTGTTGGCCAAACTGTCTTGTGCCCTGTGCACACACAGCTTGCTTGAGCCCTTACTCCTCTTCTCCTCTCCCCCCTTCTCCCTTTCAGTTTAAGGGTCTCCCTATCTTTGTGAGCATTGCTCTTATCTTCACGCTTCATAATTGGCACTTTAAATGCAGATGAATGGCAGCAGAGAACTGCATCACAGGTCTCTGAGAACAGGCAGCATTTGATGCCTCTTAGCTCGGCAGAACTTTGTCGCTGTAGAAGCAAAGCTGAAATTACCTGCTAAAGGATGAGTACAAATGCCTTATGCAACAGAATCTTCTCCACCATTCTTTACAGGTAAAAAATGGCTTGAAACTCACTCACTTGCCAGTTTATTCTTCCAATGATCTTTGTTCTGCAAGGGACCTTAAAATGATCTGCTATTGGCAAAGTCATGAGAAGAAAATTTTAACTTTTCTAATAAAGAATCAGCAATTATGGAAATTGACTGTATTCAGTGACAAAGTGCTGATGAGACCAACAAATACAATTTTGCAAATAATTATCACATTGAGGCTTGATGTGTTCTGATGAAAATCTTCCACATTACAGAGAAAGAGACCTGTCAGGTGCATTTCAATTTGACCACATAAAAATAAATAAATAAATAAATAAATAAATAAATAAATAAATAAATAAATATTGTCTGTGAAATGGTTACCTGACAAACATTTAATGACCTTTGGTTATCCATTTAGGGTCTATAACACCCAGTGAAGTATTTGTAGTCCATGCAGTAACAGAATCATAGCAACACATTAAGAGGGAGCAGAAATAATTGAGGTCTGGAGGGGCTGAATGCAAGGAATGATTAAAAGAGATACTTATGCATAATGACTTGAGAGGGAACATAATAAGTTTCTTGGAGGGTGTACATAACAAAAAGATGGGATTTGTTTAGTGTTGCACACTGGGGCATAATTAGAAGTAATAGGATTAAGTTTATGCATAGAAAAATAATCTGATTATCAAGAATCATTTGTAACTGTAAGAAATAAGTTGCATCTGCAAAGGGTTAAGTGATACTAACAGGTCTGCAGCACCTTCTCTCCAGGCATACTCCTGCTTCAGTGGCTCTAGGACTGGAGCACGTCCAGCAGGTTGTTACAGGCCTCCTACAGCACATCCCTTGGGCAGAGATGCTCAAGAGGCTCCCTCTTTGCCAGTGCTGTTTAAACTAGTACTTTTCCTAGGAACATAACTGTTCCAGTGGAGAGAGGATGCTGTTCCAATGAGCCTCTTCCTCCACAGTCTCCAGGGATCGCAGGTTTCACCAGCAGGGGTGTCCTGGGAGTGGGGATGGGCACAAGAAATGAGGAGGCACTGGCTTTGCTCAGGAGAACAGGGGCCAGAGCACTGGTGAGGCTGCAGAGCTTGGTAGGATGAATCCATAACTGGATTCAATCCGTAACAGTACAATGAATCCATAACTCAAGGCACACAACATGTTTCTATTAGGAGGTGGATCAAAGCTCTTTCTGCTACTGAAAGACCTTGTGGAAGAAGGGAAGACAGTTGAAACTAAATGTAATGGTCTCATTAAAGTGCTGAATGATTTTTATTCACCTAAGAATTATGCCCTTACTGAAAGACATGATTATTTCCAAGACCGCAGGCAACATCCAGATGAAGAGATGTCTGAATCTATAACAAGCCTGAAAGGCTTAACTTCCACACACACATCCAGCCTGACAGCAGAACAATAGCTGACTGTTTGGTGTGTGCGTGCATGCATTAGTAGCGAAATGGCAGCAAATCATGCTGTGCAGCCAAAAAGGGAGAAAAAATGGACATTCAGTGAAATTTAGAGAAATATGGACATAGCAGGAAAAGAACAATCTGGTCTACACATCAGATCTTGAGACCGTAACCACTGAATAACCAGAGTGCATCCTGCAGGAGTAATGCTTTGTTAGTCCAAACCTCCAAACTGGGAGCCCCACTGGAGTGCACCAGACTCTTTTTGCTGTGTGAAGGCAGGCAGGTAAGAGGAGGAGGGATGGTGTACTCCAGAGCTCTCACCCTGTTACAAAACTGGGATGTCACACATCTGAACCTGTGAACTGGAAAAACTCACCAGTTTGGGATTGGCATGGGGGATTCTGCTCCTGAGAAGCTGAATCCAAACCGCCAGAGGCTCCAGGATACTGACCAACTTGGAATGACCATCTGGATCCCTGGTCTGTCTATTCATTGCAAAAGAACCTACCTCTCGGACCTGGAATCATTCCCTCAGTTCACCAATGTTTGCACCACCACTGACCTTGTGATCATGTCTGAATGATGTTCACAAAGTGCCTGCAGCTGTACTCCAGGGTTTGTAGTCTTCAACACAGCATATGCTTCATGCTAGGCTTTTATAGCCCATGCTAAATTCTCTGCCTGCAAACTCCCCACTGCTGATGCTTGAACTAGCTCTGTTGGTGATATCTTTCCTTACTAGATGGGAAAAAAATGCAGCCCAAGGTCATCTGTCTTCTATAATCACATCACCTCCTTGTCCTCCTCCTAATGAGCCAAGCAGATTGAGCTCTGAAATCACTCTGTGTAAGGCATTTTCTTTAGTCTCCAAATCACTTCTTCCTACAACCTTCCCCATGTTTTTGCAGACATTCAGAAGGTCAAGGCTGGAACTGAGGTGCCTGGTAAGATGCCTTCTCTCCCTGGTGGAAGGGGAGATGCACTGGAGCTGTGGTGACACTCATGTTGTAACAGGAATATTCTAGGTTAATAGTAGTAACACTAATGATCTACATAACTGGAATAATTGTGCATCTTCAGCTTACAGATGTCAACAGGAACAAAGTAAAACGAAATGAGAATGTCCGTTGGAGAATATTGTCATATTCATGAATATGCGCATATAAGTGTTTGATGCTCTGATGGATGTGGTTCCAGCAGGCAGCCTTACAGTAAGGAATAAGCAAAAGTAACATGAAATCTAAAAATGTAAAAATTAGGTTCTTCAATGACAAGACAACTTCTTGCCTACAGCATGCCTGAGAGGCCACTGGGCTACTGCTCCCACAGAAGCCATATTAGAATTTTATAATCACAAATGATGACTACATAAGAGAGAGCTACCTATTCTTTGTAGTCTTTCAATCTCACGTTTCTCTATTGCAAGGATGTCCCATATTTCACTAAATCAATATCCCAGAGTGGGGAGTATGGATTTTGCTGGCTTCAAGCAATAAGAGCCTAGAAGCAATCAAAAGAAAACAAACAGGGGGATTTACCTTCTCTTGTGGGGATTCATTTTTAACTCCTAGAAGCATGTTGGATATATTCTGTTGAATGTTATGAGTAATATTTTTTGATCTATTGTTTCACCTTCTCTAAGGCATATTTTATTTCAGAACAACCTTCTCCTGATGCTTTAGAGGTCCTTCTGGCAGATTCCTGAGCTGAATCACATCTTTGTCAAACTAATCGTTTAAGGACAAAAAAAAAACACACTTTTCTTGGGTGAAATAGCACCATGATAATCTGGGGGTAATATTTAATTCACTGACATGCAGGGGAGAAAGCCTTCTGTTTTGTGTTCCAGTATTAGTATTCTCATGTACAAGGATATAAAATAGCTTTCAGTGTCTTTGGTTTTTGTTTTTAACATGGGATCTGACCACTTCTTCCAGAATTACACTTCAACAACCATGGCCAGCTCCTCAAGAACAACTCAGTCTTCTGAATTTTCCACATTGTAATTCCTGGGCAGAGAGCAAGCTCTTCCACCACCCAATACTAATTGCCTCTAAACAAAACCTTCTCTCTACAAAACAATTCGCACTACAGGGCATATCTGTTCAACACTGAACATTTGCTCATACACAAAATCAAAATAAACAGAAAAAGAATAAGAAAGAATAGATGTAAGAGTGCCATCTGGTGACACCTGCCATAACCTTATATCATAGACAGCTTCTTCTCTGCAGTGCAGAGTGGAAAAATTTAGGGACAAGATCCAGAACACCAGAGGAGCCAGTTTTACAAAACTGATCCATTTTCTCCAAGAAATCAGTCAACTTATGTAGGTAACACAAATCAGTAGCTAAGGTCTAAACTCTTCAGAAATCTAGCCCCAGATGTGTAAATATGACTGCAGAGTGCGCATGTAATAATCAAGGCCATGCATGCAAATTGAGTAATTGTCCTTGTAAATGGCTAATTAGGTACATTGGACACGGAATTGGGAAAACT
Organism: Oxyura jamaicensis; assembly: GCF_011077185.1. Taxonomy (NCBI): domain Eukaryota; kingdom Metazoa; phylum Chordata; class Aves; order Anseriformes; family Anatidae; genus Oxyura; species Oxyura jamaicensis. Next base: position 4,801,189 of record NC_048907.1, read on the forward strand.
GTGCACACAAATTAAGGCTGCACTTTTGTGCTGAAGTGGGCTGAAAAGCTGTCTCTGGATTTCTTACCCTAATTTACTTAGATAGTAACATCTTGTATTTATGCAAATTATTGTCATGCCTGAATGTTTTGAAATGCAATCATGGTAATTTGAACATGACCTAATGTCATAGTATGACATGGAACTGGCCCTTCTTGTCCAAAAGAGTTTAATTTCTATCATTGCCCAAATTAATCCATTTTTCTATTGCGAATCTGCTCTATTTAAGAATACAGAAGTCCAGGGCATGTTTCAGAGACAAGCTGCTTGGAGTTGTCTATTATTTGGTGCATATCTTCACATTGTCCCCACCCACCTGTAGGGATCAGCTCAGGATCAAAATTCTCATTTAAGAAGGGCTTGAGTGGAACATCATCTCTGCTTGCTGCACTAGAACTTCACTGGAGCAGATAAGGCTTGAGAAACCTTGCTGGAAACTGTCTGGTAGCCATAAGGAATAGCACCACATGTTAAATGTCAATTATAAACCCCTGCAAGAAGAAACTTGGGGAAATTAAACCAGGGATTAGGGGTGAAGGGCTTTTTAGGGGTTAGGGTTAGGGGTTAGGGCTTTTGTGTGTGCGTGTGTGCGTGCCTGTGCATGACTGCTTTTGTTCTTTATATATTCTCCTCTTACGAAAAGATGAGACAGAGCTCACAGAGCTATTTTCCCTGGCATGGCTTTGAATTGGGCCAAATGACGCTGGCCCAAACCTATTTGGGCATGGCTTGGAGTAGAACTGGTCCAGGGACCATTCCCAAGAGGTTTTCAGCATGTAACTGCTCTGTTCAAGAGGAAAGGAGACTTTGTTTGAAAAGGCACAACTCCTCTGCCCAGCTCAGAAACTGGACACATGCTGGGGTTCTTGCAAAGTCCAGGACATTGAGAGCCACTGGACTGAGCTGCTGAGATGCTCTGCTGGAGCCAGTTCAGGTTTCTGCCTTCCTGAAAACAAGATCTGGGGCTTTGGGAAGTTTTTAAAGGTGAGGGCTAGGGCTCCCATTCTGGGTATCCAGTGCAGGTATCACGATCTCTAAGGTACAGGAGGGTAAAAGATGACAAAGAGGCATATTTCAGTCCCTAGAAAGTCAGTAGGTAAAAATGCCATTTAAATCAAACTGCCAGATTGTCCTGTATCAAGCCAAGGAGCAACCTCCCATGACCCATGAGTGCTCACATACATGGCTCATACACAAAATGTACCAGCCATCCCAATGCAGAACATAGTCCTCACCTGAAAATACACTCCTCCAGGATGGTGATTCACTTGTTTCAAAATATAGCCAATGGACAGGAAGATGGTTTAGCAAGACTTAGTGCACCTCCCTCTTCCTCCTTGCTCCAGCACATAGTTATGCCTCTTCCTTGCTGTGCTGTCATATTTAGAACAGCAAAAGGGCTTCATGGAGAAGTGTAATACTACCCAGACCTGCCCATTTTATCTGTGTCTATCCATATTTTTAGGCAACTCAGTGACTCCATGAGTAGTAACATATCCTGCCCAGTCCCCCCAGAACTACAGAAAGTTCATCGCTGCCAGATGTGAGTCCTCAAGCTCAGCTGTGCATTCCTGACAGTCTGTCCTTCTGCCAGGCAAACAGAAACCTTCTCACCAAGCCTGATCCCTGCTTTTCTGCCAAGAGGAGCATAATGTATATCCCAAGGACAGACAGCGCTGGGGACGCTGCCCACTGCACAAAGCATCTCACTTGCGCTATATTGCACACCAATCCGACTTCACCTCTAATGCACCAACTCCAGTTATTCACTGCCGGTGTCACTCACCTCCCATTTGCCACACATGATTTTGACAGAGATCTTGGCTGTTATCTCTGGGCATTTTCCTCTGGACTAATTTAGCCTTTCTATCACTAAGTTTTGTTAATGATGATAAACAACATGGTGTGCTGGCTGAAATGGTTTTCTGTCACTCAGGAAAATTTAGGACACAGGGATCTGCAAAATATGACCTCAATTTAAGTCCATCATTTTCTCCTCCTGGAATTGCTCAGCTGGAATAAATATCATTACCCAGACCAGAGCAACTGGCTGAGCGAGTGGTTTGCAGCACACGTACCCAGAGTGGAAGAAATGCAGCAAAAAATCCTACCTCTACGATAGGAACTGTGAAAAATTGAGCTCGTGTTCCCAGAGGCCCACTGAGTACCCTGAACAGTGGCTAGCTGAAATTCAACCTTCTTTTCTCTCAGTTCAGGAAGAAATTTCATGGTTGGCCTGACAAATGACACTGACAAAGCATTTGGTGAAATAGATTATTTCCAGAGAAAAATAAACACAACCAGTCATTGCCCCTGTCCCCTATCCCCCCTGCCCCCCAAAAATCAATGTTAGCTTTAATATAAATTCTTTTGCAAGTTCACCAAGTGGTGCTTGCGTACCAGTGTGTAAGGACATGGCTTCATGTTTCCTGAGAATAAAGCTTTTAATGTAGTGAGGAGGAGGGAGTGAATAAAATGGTCACAGCGAAAAACGGGGTGCAAAGTATAATTTAAAAAAAAAAAAAAAAAAAAAAAAGCATTTACAAGGGGTTTGTCATTGTGGTGGTTTTACTCAGGTGGACAGCCAAACTCCACTACAACCACTCTCTCACTCCCCCTCCTCAATGAGAAAGGGGGAGAAAATACAATACAAAGAGCTTTAAGGTTTGAGAGAAGGATGGGGAGATCACTCAGCAATTATCATGATGGGCAAAACAGACTCATAATAGGGAGATTAGTAAAATTTATTGCCTATTACAAACAAGCTAGAAAAGTGAGAAACAAAGGAAAGAAACTAAAAACACTTTCCCCCCACCCACCCTCTTCTACATACTCCCCCCAAATGAACAGAAAGCATTGCTGCTAGGGCAGGATTGTACATATCTGGAAAGAAAAATTGAGCAGTCTGTGGCAGGGATTTAGTGCTTTATTTGTAACAGAGGATGGGAGGGAAGCTGATGCAGGTACCTGCAGAGAGCTATTGCATAGGTCTGGTCCTGCAAAGTGCTGTGGGCACTGCAGGGGATGTGGTGGGAATCCCTTGGAGGATGGACAGAGTTCAAAGAGGTGAGGTGGGGGTGTGCATTCAGACAGAGGTGGGAAATTGGAAGAGTTCAGAAAACATAATCACCTACTATAGGTGTCTTTGGCAGGAAAAAGTTTTGAAAGTGCTGAGACAGAAGGGTAGGTAACCCCTCCAGAGGGAGAAAGAGGTTGGCTGGGAAAAATGTCACAGGCTATTAGCCTCTGCAGAGCAGAGACAGAAAAGTGTCATTGGCATTTGTATTACAGGAAAGGGTCAATAGGAACAAGCTGAAAATGCAGTGTCTCCACTGTGTCTGTGATTTTCAATCACCAGTAGAGTTATGAAATTTTAGTTCCTACATTCTCCTTGTGAAGGTTTCGGTCTCTTCTGAAGACTGGGACAGAAAGGTCAAGGATGAAGTAGTCATTCTGTGAAAAACTGTTCTCTCAGTAGTAACTGTTTTTACCTTGACTTTATAGATTGTTTGTATGAGTTCATTTTGGTAGGTGGTGCTTGTATGACCTTAGCCTAAGGGCTTATGGGAGAGCATCTTGTATGCAAGATGACATGCATCACTTTTGGCAATGGCATATGTAGGTTCCCTGGGTTTTGATCTGCTTTGCATACATGGGTCACAGTAATTTTGGGGAGAGATATTGATGGCTTTTATGTATTTTTATGTTTACTGCATTATCAAACTTGGTTCCATTTGCTATTTCTTGGTATACAGAAAAGTTGCTCCTAGAAAAAGGGGAGACCAGGAAATAATTTTGTAGCATAATCTTCTCTTGGCGTAGGCTGTAACTCTTCACAGCCATATACAGCTGCCTCAGACCATTATTTTCCATCACGGACTCCAGTACAGGACTGTGTGAGTGAGAGAGCTGTGTGCAGTTGGAGGGGTGGGAGCTTCCCTTTTTATTGTAATAAACTCCCCTGAAGCGTCTCGGTAACTTGTACATAAACATGATGTATTTCCTAGGAGACTGTCTTATGCACTAAAAATCATCTTCACTTTGGTGAGGTCTTGTTAATTCTTCTCTGAGCAGATGTGATGTCTGAAGGCCTGGCTGTACATCACCATTCTGGGTGATGTTTGCAGAGTTGTAGGTTTTACGAAGCATGTAAATGGACTTTTTGTGAAAAATAAGTTGCAAGACACCATTTTCATACATCACTTTTGTATAAGGATATGTTAGAAAAGCATTTCCTGGGAGTGCAGTAGCTGTTGGATCTGTCCTGGACAAGGGTAAGAAACCAAGAAATGTATGGGCTCTCATGTAAGCACAACATCCATCTGGTGGATGGAGATCTCATGATAAATGCAGTCCAAAAGTACAGGCTGAAAACTCAGCATTAAGTTTCCCAGTCCCAGGTTTGGTTTTACAGCTGACGTGGCTACACTAGTTATCCCAGTCCAGTTTGGTGGAAAAAAAAATAATGCAAGAAAGAATACCAATTTTAGTCAGGTATTTCACAACATGGCCAACATTACTTTGTCTCTTGACCGTGATATGAAGGACCACCCATGAGGCTCTTCCAGTCTTCTTCCCTCTGGTAATTATCCCCCTGATTCTGTCAGGGTTGAAATTACACCGGGCTGCATGGGGGGATGCACTAATGCTAGTGGAACTTGAGTGGGTAACAGATGAAATAACTCCCTGAACAGTGACACCGAATATTTCTGCAACACATGCAGGGGCTACAGAAACCTGAAGATATTCTCATAGGTTCAGATCCCAAATGGATTATTGAAAGATCAGAGTTGGTAGATCATTCTTATAATGGAGAGCTGGTGTTGACATCTATGGCTAAGAAATAGTCAAACAAGCTGCTTTTATTTGCAAAACTCAACATTCATCTACTGACTTCACATTCACTCTTTAAATTATTGTATGGAGGGTATTCTTTCCTGTCAGAAGCACTTGCAGGAAGAGGGGAACAAAAGTCGGAGTATAATCTAGTGGGTGATAAATGCAAGGAGAAAACCCTTTGCAGGTGAAAGGGAACACACAATATGCATAGAGCTAAGAATACACTGGTAGTCTAATTAATGTTTTGTCAGACTAATAGTTCAAATTATCTAATTATTACAGAATAGTCTCATAAATAATATCGTCAAAATTGTTATATATTAACTTCCTGATACATTCCCCTTTTGTCTGGCACTGTGGCCTTACTTGCTCGGGTGCTATGGGAGTGCAACGCTTGCCAGTGAAGCCCTTGTCTTCCACAACCTTGGATCCCGGCTCACCTCCCTGTGCAGAACATCCCACTCTTGCAGTGATATTATCCCTACCAAGCAGATGGGCATGTGACGCTTTTAGGTACTGGTCTCTTGGAGCTTATTAACACCTAGGCTCATTTGTGCCCTGGTTAAATAGCTGCAAGCTATCCAATAAACAAATCACAGTCCAACCTGCTGAAAACTTGCCTTTTAGCTTGTGCTATTTACAACACAGCTGGTCCAGGACCATTGTTTTTCTCATAAACATGTACAGATTTAATGTATGATGAGAGCACCTCTGCCTCCATTTCTGGGAGGCAAAAAGCAATAGGAAATACATGACTTCCCAGGGGCCATTAAAAGCTGGGAAAACAGGCACATTGCTCTGTAAGGAAGCAGCATGCTGGGAGTCAGCTAGGAATCATGAGTCCCAGGGGTGGGATGCAAACAGGGGTGCAGGATAGCACAGGATAGCAGTAGGGGTTGAAATGAGAAGGTGGGGGGCGGGGGGGGAACAACACAAGAGACAAAGAGCTCTGCAGGCTGGGAGAAAGGGTGTACGTTTTATTTGGTTCAGAATAAAATGTAATGAAGGTTTGAGCAGACCTACTCCACCTGATCAAAGTAGAAGCAGTGATCTTGTTTAAAAATGCATGCATACATAAGCTTATCTAAATAAGAGAGTGATATTTTTGTGCACTGAAAACAAAACCAGATTAGCAGATCGGTCAGGATGTCGGGGTCAGCTTATTTGCCTGTGCTGGATGACAAAACAGCAGCAGTGGCAAGCAGCCTGACTGTGCTGCTGGACGGGGCAGATTTAGGGCCTGGAGGCCTCAGGCTCTCCACTTGGTAGCTCTCTCGGACAAAGGAAGGCAGAGCATGTTTCTTTGTGAGACCGCTCAGAAATAGCAGAGCTCCGCCTCAGTTCCTGCTCTTGAAAACCTGCAAGGCTAGAAATACAACTTACTAAAAATGTTACATGCTGCAGAAAGCAATGGGCTGGTGTGGAGAGCACAGAATCTGTCCCACGGAGCAATACATCACTGTGAACTTGGCATCCTGCTGCACTGAGGGGAATAGATTTGTGGAAGAGATGTTTAAGGGACTCATTTAATAAGTTTCATGAATCACAGAAGGGGGAATTTATATCTTTGGGGGATCATGACAATTTAACAAGGTTTTGGCTGAGATTCTAATGGCTTATAGCTGAAATGTAACTATTATAGCATAAAATTTAAAGGTCTTGTCCAGGTGAAATGGCTGAATTTAGCAGTACTCTAGAACCATGGATCTGAAGGTAAAAGCTGCTCTCGTGTGCCCTGGTGTGAGTCTGGAGTTGCTCTGCCAAGGTTGGTGTTACGGGATGCAAGAGCTTCTCTGCAGCTCCTCTCCTGCCCAAGCAGGGCTGCAGCCGAGCGAACTGAGCACAACTTTGTCATCCACTCGACCTCCCAGGTCACGCAGCATCCACCCCACCACCTCTCCTGCATTTTGCAAAGCTTTCCCATTGTATAAGATAGCTTTTGTGCCTTACAGAGAAAGCCTAAGGAAAGAGATGGCCACACAGCTTTCAGATGGATTCATGGGAGGTCAGAACAGCATTTTCTTAAAGAGCTTTTTCTTGGAAGAACTATTGCCTCCCTAGACTAAGCACATTTATTTTTTCAACAGAAAGGGAGATTAGTTCCTGGTAAAGGGAGTTCTTTCATGTGTGCAGGGCTGCACCGTGGATATATACATGCCTCTCTGGAGATTTTACTGTGGGTACACAGCTTTTCTTTACGTGCCTATTTGCCTATGAAGCTACTCATGCTGGAGGTATCAAGCGTGCAGCAGTGATAGTCCAGGCACCTGAATGTGAATGTCCTGAACACCAACACAACGATCAGCATTTCTTCTGGGAGCTACTTCATTGGGTAAACAGTTCCTTATGGATTTCATTCATTTTGTAGCTGTACTACAGGCCTGGCACAATTTTGCATTATTTATCAGTTGGCCATGTCTCAGGTGTTTCTGCAAGTTTATCAGAATATTCTGGACTGAGCCCAATTCTACCAGCTGGCTGTGAAGAGGTGCAGTAGGAACTAAGTCTTTTAAGTGCTGATACAGAAAAATCATCATTTTCTAGGGCATGGTTTGTTTTATCTTAAGATAGATCTCCAGAACAAGTCAGAGGAATGGCTCCAGCAGTGCCTGTTCCTCTCACTGCTTGCATTCAGGAGCCTAAATGATGAGACAAAGACCTCTCTACTGCAGACATCTCAAGTTAAGTTATTCCTACTCAGCACCTGCCTTTGGTTTTTAGAATCTGATTTGAGAAATACAGTTCAGGGAGATGTCTGGGTGCTTGATGCTGGCATGGGTTAATCAGGGAAACATGACTTAGGGATGGGTGGGGAAACAGGGTGGCTGGCAGCTGTGGGCTTGCCTGTGGGACCAGAGCTGCACCCAGACAAAGAGGAGGAAAATCAATAATTCAGGGCTTGGGAATCTACTGGGCATGACTGATGAGCTCCTCTCTTAGCTTCTCCAACACAGAACCCATTCAAACTAAAGTATTATTATTATTACTATTATTGTTGTTGTTGTTCTAAAATATCCTTTCTTTCTGTCTCTGGGCTGAGACAACCTAATCAAATCCAGGAGCAGTGCAGAAAGGGAATTGCTGAGGGGTCAGGGTATGGGAAAATGAAACCCTGTATCCCTGATGAAGCAGCACAGTACAGCTGACAGCTAACAAGAAATTAATTTAGAATGCTTTTACTGCTTATTTGCTTGCTTGTCATCCTCACTGTTGCTGTAGTTAGTTTAATTTTTCATATTTCTCCTGCTCATGATATAATTTATGTGATGCTTTGCCTTTTGTTGCTGCAAGACCCAGGTCCTGGATTCAGGCATGCAGCTTCCATCTAGGCAGGAAAAGAGAACAGGGAGGGGGGAGCCCCCAGGACGGTGAGCCTTGAGTTGTGCTTGGAAGGGAAAAGAACAAAACAAAACAAAACAAAACAAACAAACAAACAAAAAAAAACTTGGAATGTGACCCTAGTATATCTTAAAGGGACAGAAAACAGAAGGTAAGGAAAATGAAACTAAAAAGTATTATTAAAAAAAAAATACATCTTGAAATGAGTCTTGGCTTCTTCTCTCTGAATTCTAAATGCTGGCAACACTTGAGCAGTCTCTTCGGGAAAAGTACCGTCTCCTCTTATCTCTGCCAAGTGTTGTTATCAATAAATACAGGAAATCCGAGCTGGGCTTGTAGTGGATCCTACAACTGAGCATGTGCAGAGTGTCCCAGGAAAGCCTTTTACTACATCTTGCTAGGAAAATGGTTAGAGGAAGTCAGTACGAGGCAACCCCATGCTAGCAGAATTACTGCTGACTTATCACAGCCTAAAGACACTCACCTGCAGCAGCACAAAGCTGCAGCCACACCATGTCACACCAGGACTGTATTCCCAGCACACACTGCAGAGGAGCTGTGAGGGTATTTCTGAGTGCTTGTGCCTGACAGAGATCAACCCAATAGAAACTGGAGTTACAAAATAAGAGAGACAGTTGGTAGATCTATGTGAGCCAAGCAAGCTGCTTCCACAGTTTTAGCATGAATTACCCCCTTGGATAGAGTAAAGCCTGGAGCAAGTGTGCTGGGGTGAGAGGAGAGGTGCATGGGGCTGAGACGTGGGTGCACCGGGGTGTGTCAGGAGTAGGGGGCTGTGTCTGCACAACAGAACACATCTGTGGGGGCAAAGCCCCTCTCCTCTCAGGTGCGTGTCTCTGTGCGAGTAACAGCCTCACCTCCTCTGTCCACTTGGATAGGATCTCCCAGTCCTGGGTAACACCGCAAGGTTTTCACCTGGATCGGTGAAATGCTGTCACCCAAAAGTGAACTTTTTCCTTTCCACTCAGTTTAGCAAAGCCTCAAGTGAGTAGATAGTAGCAAAGGTTGAACCTCCCCGTCCTTGCTGCATTCCCAAGCCACACAGCCCTCCAGCACAGGCTGCATCCTCACACCATCCCAGGCCTGGGGAAAGGACACCCCTCTCATTAAACCAGCACACTTTCCTTTCAGCTCTTCTGAAAACCTATTGATCAGCACCACTGAGCTCTGGCTAAAGGTCAGTTTGGATGTGAAGGCGTTTCTGGAGCAGTTACCAACCTGCCCTTGCTGTGCCCACAGAGCTGCAGGGCCCCCACACCTCTTCCATCAGACTCAAGAAAACCTTTTATCTCCCTGCTCTGCAGCTCACAGCCACCTCTGCTCTTCTTGTGGGCTAGTGGGTTTGGAGGGGCACACCACTGCCCCTGTAGCCAGGCCATGTGCTTTGCATGTGCTGCTGTATGGGGGAACAAGGAAAAAAAATGGTTGGTGTCTTATCATGGCAGTCCCAGGAGCAGGGAACCCTCAGGGAACCCCTGGGTCCCATTGGGGCACCACAGAGCACAGCTGCTCTGTGGGCTCATCCCTTCTAAGCTCATACAACTGCTGCTCCTAACTCATCCAACTAAGCTCTTAAGCTCATCCAACTAAGCTGCTCCTTCCTTGCCAGAGCCAGAAGATGCTTCTGTCAAAACAAATGAATAAGCAAAGAAACACCTCAAATAGGCTTTATACGTCAGTACCTTTTATTAAAAGGTTATTCCAGAGCTCATATTCACACCTTTCTAGCAGTTAGAAAATTTATCCTGACAACTTCAGGCTGGATTCCCTGTTCCCAGGGGATGCAGCTTCCAGGTCTTTTCCTACTCAGGCAGCTCCCAGCCCCACAAATCTCAACACCAAAAGCTTTCTCTAGTATTTACCTTATTTTTCTTAATATTAGACAGTTCCTATTTCGTTCCCTGATACTACTATATTTACTGGTCTTCCTGTTTGAAGCAGGACTTCATCTCCAAGCCATCTTCCCTCATGCATCTTCAAATCTATTTAACAAGCATTGACAAAAACAGAAATTTCAGCACCACAGTATTGGGATGATGCTCTTCCCTTCTGAGGCCTCCAGTTGTCTGACAGAAGTATTCTGAGTTATAAACCGATTTGCAAAAAGTCACTGTTTTCTTCCCTTGGCTTGGGGAAAGAGCCCACTGTCTTGGTCTCTATCCAGGACTTCATTTCCTTGTTCTGTCACAAAATACATGCGTCCCTTTCTCCTACCAAATTTGCAAAAGTTAATTTCTGGGCTTCCCTGTGCACGGGCAAGGCTCACCCTTCTGCAGGGCTCACCACAGGCACATCCTGTGCTTCCTCCCAGAAAACTTTTGTGCAGTCATCTGTGTCTGAAATCTTTTTTTAACTCTACACACACACACCCACCAGTGAAATCCAGCAGGGAATTAAAGTTCTTTGTATATAGAAACATCACACTACGCTCTAACTCTAAAGTGCTTTGGGGATCCTCTAGGATAAAAGGTAGCAGAGAAATGTAAATGTAAATGCATTCTTTGGATGAGCCCTCTGGATTAGCAAGTGAATTTTCAACTGCATCTCCCTGGCAAAGCTGTGAGCTGCAAGGGTGTCTGTTTACATTAATTCACGTGTAATCTCCCCGACCTCCTCTGGTATGAGCGTGGGGAATCCCACGTGCTCCCCCTGTGAGCCCAGACCTTTGCATCAAGGCAGGGGCTTGCGGCTGGCAGGACACCCTGTCTTGCACGCTGCCCTCAGACTATTTCAGAGAGCAAAAAATGAGAGAACCGTTTTGCATTAGTGCTCAAATGTAATACAAGCTCAAGTTTAAGCAAATAAACAAAGCTGGCTATTATGTAATCTGCTTTTTCTCAGCATCCGTGTTTCAGGATGCAAATCTTGGGAAGGCTTTGATTACAGAAACTGGGGCACTCGCAACCTTGACAACAATTTCATACGTGAGATGAATGCAGTGCACATGAATGTGAGCAGAAAACGAATCCCAGAGGACTCTTTGACAGTCCCTCTGGGTTCCCAGGCTCCTAGGGTTATTTCTGGGTACAAGACCTCTTGAGACATCTACTTGAGTGATGTTATACACTTACAATTTTATGAATAGAAGGGTTTAAACCAAAGCTCCTGATCTGCCTGCACAGAACATGGTCAGAGCAAATACCCAGCCTGGGCTTCCACCTTCAGCAGGATTACCACACGTAAAAGTATAAAACTGATCCTGCAACCCGGGTGATACAATGCAAATATACATCCCTCCCATTCTCAGTGACCAAAGGCAAGCTTGGCAAGCTTTCAGGAGAGCCCAGATGAGGACAGAGCACTGTCCTGTCCTATTTTGTGTTTTCCACCTCTGCACCAGGATAGCAGCAACTTGTAAAGTAACTTTTCTTACTTTTTATCAGCACCATTTCCCACTTTCCCCTGTAATCATATAATTACCATACTTCATCCATCACCTTTACACCCATCATCCATCATCATTTAGCTTGAAGAAGGCCTCACACAGAAGCACTGCACACTTTAGTAAATGCTGATCAGTGGGAAACGTGTCCAAGTGTGAGAAGTCACCACAGACAAAGCCAGGGTACATGGAGTAGCCATGGGGCTGTTTCACACAAGACATTTTCCCCGGACATAAATGTACCCCATTTCCCAAACAGGTAAGCTGAGCCGTGCCCCAGAAATGTCTAGATCTACTCCAGAGACAAGTTCAGCTTCTACATGTGAAAATTAATTGATGTGCAGAACACTTAAATGACCTTCAGTCTGCCCTGTTGTGATATCAAGCCATACATCTAGAGCCATGATTAGGCTATTTCAGTGCCTGTGGTACCAAAAGAAACAAATTAAACTTTTTTTTTTTTTTTTTTTTTTAATCCCATGGTGCCCAATCAGGACAAAAAAGCCCTCCTGGGCTGTATAGAAACCAGTCCTAGGATCTTTCCTTGCAAAATGCTGTTCTTACTGCAGCCACAAATATGTTTCATGTTTTCTTCTTCTTCTGATTATTCCCCCTCAGGCCCCTAACTGTCTCTGACCACCAACACAGCTTGATCCAATGATTAGGAGTCACCTCACTAATTACTCCCTCACCCTATTTTCTCACTTTGAACACCCCTTCCCCAGTGTGGGTCTGTGTGTTTCATCACCTGCCAGTGCAAAGCAGCCCCACTGCCCCGGCTGTTCTTCCAGGAGCAACCAAAGCCCAGTGCCCCACGATGGCCATGAGCCCCTCTGATCCTCGGGACCTGTTAGATGTGGGTGCTGCCTCACTGCACCCATCACTTCTCTTTTGCAGCACCTTCATTTTGCTCTCATACCTTCTGTGGTCCTTTCCCAGGTGCTGTCATTTCAGCAAATTCTTGAAGCTGCTGCTTCGTTGTGGCAGCTCCTTTGCTTGCCCGCTCTGGCTTCCAGCATCTCCGCCCCAGCCGCGTGCCTGCAGCACCGAGCTCCCCAGCCTGCTCTGCTGGGAAGGCTGTCAAGGGCTCTTCATTCCTTTTGAGAGACCATGAGCTGTCTTCCTATCAGGGAGGTGCACACTTCTCCCACGGAGTCCATGTTAAAACCCGCTCAGTAAATGAGGGAGGAATACTACAGCTCTTTTATATTCATGCCCTGATTTATTTTGCTAGAGCTTTCCTGCGTAGAAAATTCTGCATCTCCCTCACCCATAAGACATCTTTGTTCCTGTCATCCAGCGTCAGAAATGTGTAGAGGCAAGCAGGAACAGGATGTTTGCTTGGTTCTTTATGTACACCTTCCCCTCAGTATCTCTGGGGTAAATTGTCTTCTTCACAACCTGAAAGCAAGGGGGCAGTGGCGGGCTTCAGGGCTGCATCCGCAGAGATGCTTCCTCTTCCCCAGGCTCCTGCCCCAGTCCAGCCCCGGGGGGCTGCTGAGTGAGACCCCACGCCAGGTATGGGGCTGGAGGTGGCTGGTGGGGAACATCCCCTGCAGGGAAGGGGAGTGAGGAGAGATGGGAGACACCTTTCCCTGCACAGGGGGCTGGCGGGCCCGTGATCTGCTGCGTGCACAAAGGCTTGCTAAATGTTCAGCTGAGTCCAATTAAAAGGAAGAAAAACAGATGCAATGGGGCTGAAGGAGGGAGGAGGAAGCCAGCACAGGTGTACCAATTGGCTCCGCCAGAGGGAGAGGAGAAGTGCCCACAAATAAACAGGAGGACTGAGGTGGAAAAGAAAGGAAGAAGAGGGGTATGCTTACACATGCTCCTTGTGTGCAGCAGGTGAGGCTGCCCTGGGGCAGAGGAGGTTACACACAAAGGGTGAAACACTCCAAGCAGGAGGTGGAGAGGAGACCAAGACATTCCTCAGAGCCACGCTGCAGCACACCTGGAATGAAACCAGAGGCTCTCTGACTGTTCTGACAGACATCAGCCTTGGCCCTATGAATGTGTGCTGTGAAGGCAGCAGCCTCCTCTGCACTGCCCCTTGCAGCTTAACAGAGGCTCTGCTTGGGGCCTGGGGAAGCAGCAATACCCTGCAGCCCACAGCCCCTCTCCCCAGGGGAAGGGAAGGTGTAGGGGAGGTGGGGAGTCCTCTCCCCTCTGCTCAAGCTGTGTGGAGACCCTGGCTGCAGCCTGGGCATGTGATATCACATGTAATTGAAATGGAAAAAAAAAAACAAAAAAAAAACAAAAAAAAACAAACAAAAAAAAAACCTTGAAATTCAAAATAAGTGAAGGTGAATATTTCATGGAAGTCTGGATTGTGGCTATATTTAACAATTTGTTTGATTTGGGACAATGATAACATTAATATTACAACTTAAGAACCCTGTAAATCCCTGAGCTTGAGTACTAAAGCCGGCTTGAGAAACCTGTAGATAGGCAGTATCCTTCCTTTGCCTATTGCTAGCTCATTTGATTCACCAGCTCAACCCACACAACTGCCTGTGGGCTCCCAACCAGTCACCCACCCAGCTGACAAGGGTGGGTTCCCTTACAAAGATGATGGTGGTGATGGAGATGCCTCTGGTTGTCGCATCTCTTCGCAAAGGACTGAAAACTCCTCCAGCACTGCTGGGGCTTTGAGACTCTTACAAAGTGACCAGGAGGGGAGATGTAATTACAGGTGCACAGACTGTGAGCAACCATACAGGCTTGCTGCTTTGCTATTCTCTGTCTTCTTTGTTGTTCTGGAACCAGTCTGCTGTCATGCATCTTTATTTTAAATGGAAGTGTTTGGAAAAAGGATGTGTTTTTTGAAACGTCTCTTGAGTCCTTAATATGTTTTTGTGTGCTCTAAAGTGAATAATCTTAATAATGGAAATGATGCCCCATTACAGAGAGTGTGAGTAGTAAAAGCGTCATCAGAGCTGCTTGAATAAATCACTAGAAAGCTGTAATATGGACCTATGACATGCATGGTTTCGATTATTACAAAATGCCACTGCACTGTGATGCATAAAAAGTATGTGCATGGAAGGCAGATCAGAGAGGAGCACCCATCCCCATGCCTGCTCACAGAGCTGCCCTGGCAGAAAGAGCTACAGAGACAGGACTGGAGGCTGACTGCCATCTCTGGGACAAGGAGCATGGGGTGAGGACAGGCAGAAGATCCTGGGTGGACTCATGCCCACTACAGTTCATGGATTTAAGAGTGAGACAGTGTGTCTGAGCCCATTGCCAGGTGCTTCATTTAAAGTCCATGGAAGAAAATGGGCTCCTCTGGGCAGGAATCTGTGTGAGCTGGTTGCAGATGGGATAAATGACCTTCCACTTTGGTACAGAGCAAACCAAGTAAGTTTTGTGGACAGAGCTGTCTAACTTTAGTTCCCCCAAAGGGTCAAAGGCATTCTCTGACTTGAGCCTATGTCAACAGCGCAAAGCTGTCAGGCTTTTTGTGTTCCCTCCTGAGCCCTCGGGGAATTGCCCATTTACCACCAGCCCCCTCAGACCTTTACAACTGGACTGAGGATGGGTTGTTTCCCATGTTAGATGTGTCTCTGTGCCTGGCTGGCTATGTCACCATTCTTGGTGATTTCAGGGGCAGCTGCTGTGAACTGGGGGGAGCCTGAGCATCACTGCACCCTCTGAGGGCAGCGTCCGTACCCGCAAGTACGCAGCATAGTTCAGATGCCCACTGATGTGACTATTTAATTAAAGACCAGGGATCTCTAGATCTTCCAGATTTCTTCACCATATGTACTTCATGCATGTAGAAGAACTATTTTAGGAGCAGGATAGTGTAGTATTTTCCATCCACAAAGAGCAAGACGTGACTGTCTCTGTTATTTTAGAATACAGGAAAATACCACCAAAAGAGCCTGGAACATGAACATTTCAGTTATAGCTGTGTGTGTGTGTGTGCATGCACGAGCATGTCTGTGTTGCTATATTGAACCAGACACAAGATGGCAACTGGTGCCATCTTCAGCCCAGTCGAAGATAATTCAGCTTGCAGCATGGAGTCGAGGACTGACACCAAGCAGGCGGCCGCGCAGGCTGCGTGACACATGGGGAACGACAGCCAAATGGCTCAGCCTGTCCTGTTCCTTGGGGCTGCTCATGGCTTTCAGCGCTGGGTTCCCCACAGTCCAGATACTGCTCAGTCCTGCAGTTTGCTTCTCTGCTGACAGCAATCCTTGCTGCAGCAAGATGAAAAAAAAAAAATTAGATGAAGGAAAAGAGAGATTGATGGAGATCCCTCTATGGACAGACGTTTGCCCAGAGCTGTGCTGTTAATTGAACTGGACTGTTTTCAGAAGTACTTAATGCACAGATTCAGTTTTCGAAATATGAAGGCAATTCATACACTGCACATGAGCACAGAGCCTAGTGAGATCAACCTTAAGAAATGCACCTACCAACCCCCAGACAGGCTGTACAGACAGACTCAGAGCACAGCCGCTGGATTTGCAGACAGAAGACCTTGCTGAAGCGTGTTGATAATAGAAACAAGAAAAGTGTGTGATAAGGAGAAGCTGAGAAGGGATAAAAATGAGACAGCAAAAGTAAGGCTTTTGTTATATTGTCAAGGAACAAAAACTAGAGGGAGTGAGAAAACTCTGTGAGGAATAATAGCAAAGTCACTAGACAAGGTAATAAATAAGTCTGATTAACAACATAGGTGCAGCCAGGAAGAGACAGGAGAAGGATACCATTCTCAGTTCAAAACAAAACAAAAGCAGGAATAGAGGTATAGGTAGTTAAATCGGAGTGCAAAACTCTTGGCATCCACATCTAAGAGTAGAAGTGGAAAAGCCTCCTTATTTAAAGATGAGATAATTGTTGGACATGTAATCCTGCCTTTAAAGTGGAAGTGGTTTGGGGAAGCAAATATAACTCCAGGTAAGTGCACCTGATTGCAAACTACAGCAAGACAGCAGTGGTTTGCCAGGGTGTCCTCCAGTGCAGGACAAAAGCACAGAACCCTGCAATAGCACAGGGGTTGGTCACAATCTGTCCCTCTAAGCATCAAGGGCACAGCAGGTATTGCAGAAAGCATTACAAATGGAAGGAGGACACACACCCCATTTCATGCCACTCAATTCCGAGATGACAAAGCCACCCAGGAATCTGGGTTTCTGTTGGAAGAGTTTTTCAGAGCAAGTTCAGCAGATCCAGAGACAGTCTCCACAAGGCATCTGCCAACCACGCGTTTCTCAGCTTTGCTACTAACTGATGACAAGTCCTGTCCCCGCCGGGGTGCAGAACCAACTGGGATATAATTCCCGCAACACTGGCAGATGGGAGAAATGTGAAGTACCTCAAGCATATTTCTAAAGACCAAGTCTGTGCATTAAGTGTTTTTTCCATGAAGAAGCCACAAAATAAGATGTGATCTTGCCTAAGAGGTCTTTGGACAAAAGAAAACCCATCCTTGGGCAGGAAGCTGTTGGTAGCCAGTGCTCTTATTGCAATGCAGGGTAATAGAAACATACAGAAGGGACCTGGCAGCATGCAAACTAAATCTATGGCAGTATTCTAGAGATGGGTGTCCGGAAGACAAGCAGAAGGTGGAAATAGACCTCAGTGCAGCCTACAAGGCAGCTGGAATGCATCGCTCCATGAGCGCTGGTGGAGCAGGAACTGGTGAGCTGGTGAGTCTTCAGCTGGAGTCCTCATTCCTGACAGGGAAACTGTGCAGTGCGCAGCAGCCAAAGGGCAGTGAGAAAATGTCAGGTGAGGTGGGGACGTGGTTGATTAGAAATTACTGAACTTTACAGAAAGCTGCTCTTCACCTCCTGTGCCTGGGGACCTGTTTCACAGGGGTCTGCTTCCAAGCAAAAATTTCAAAGTGGCCTAGGAGGATTCCTGTCAAGCATGATCTAGGATTGTGTTTTATTGCTTTTGTCGCATGTGTGGGCTTCATTTCACTTATCTGTTTCAGCTGTCTATAAATTAGCTGTCCGAGTCTGATTTTGTTTCTCTCAGGCCCCTTCAGCGGGAAGAGGCAGACATCTTTGCAGGGTAACTCATCTGAGCCACCCATTGCCCCTGACTGAGAAGCCTGTCTCTTGAGTCTGGATCCATTTCCTGGGGACATACAAAACACAGGAAAACCAGCACCAGCAGCATGGCATCCCCAAGCGGGCAGTTAGCTCTGCTGCTCTGATGCTGACACAAGAGCTGAGCTTGTCCTGGGGCCAGGTGGGCACTATGTGTGGACACTGCAAACATACCAGCAGCTGAAGCACTCAGGCTGGCGGCTCCCCAGGGCAGCTCAGTGTGTGCCTGAACTCTGAGCTGTGCCCCAAACTGTTTTTCACCAGGGAATGTGGCCAAGTTGCCCCCGGTTTGGATCTGGCACTCGGGTACTGGCTGTTTGGGATCCACGCAGCCCTGCAGCCCTGGCACGATTTCCTTCAGGAGAGACAGGGTTTGATTCATGAGCAGCATCTCCTCATCAGAGTTTCCACATGCAAAAGACTTTCAGCAAATAGTTCCTGCCATGTTGTCTCTTGGCAGCCGTGGACCAAAGCGCATTGCTTGGCTCCCAGTGTGCTAAGCTGCAGTGAAGCCTCAGCTGCCCATACCATGAGCACGGAGCCTGCAGAGAGCAGCAGCACAGGGACGGCATCTCTTGCCTGGATGAAAGCACAAACTCCAGGCATAAAATCACGGTATGTCAGCCCAAAGACCTTGCCTTGAAAATCAGGACTTGAAGTCACGTTCTTGTCAGCCTGACCACTGCGCCTGTGGTCAAGGAAAGAAAGATTTCAAAGTTATACATTTTAAAAAAGCAAGACATTAGAAACCACAAGACTTTTGAGCTATTAGGCTGCCAGGCAAGTCAGAGAGATAGCCCTTAAGATTTATTAACATTATCTGCTACGCAACTCCTGATACAGCTTCAGAACTTGTGGGAAGTCTTATTTATCAACCAGAGGGAAAGGACAAATGTAAGAACAGGCCATGACAGATAATAATTCAATGTGCTGGGTGAACCTACAGAGACTGGCATTTTTCATTTCACTCTGTTTGCAAAGAACTTGGCACTGGCATTGTTTTCATTTAATTTTTCTGTTTGTAAGAGATTTGGCCGTTCATTTTGGCTGAAGATCTGATAAGCAAAGCTAAGGAAACACAAGGCACATGTTGTTCTTGAGAGGAACAGAGTTAGGGAACCCGAAAACAGCTTTTTATTAACAACTCAAATATTGACTGGATGTTGCAAGGAGGGAGGGAGAAAAAACTTGCTCCATAAGTAACCTCAGGAGAACCCCAGACTGCTGGTGGAAAGTATTTTCTGGTTTCTTACCTTCATAAACATAGCATCACACTGGAAAATTAGGTCTCGCATTGTGCAAATGTCAGTAGTCAGTGTCTGTGTGTGGGGAGGATGCACAGGCACATGGGACATTGGCACAGATCTACAGGAGCTGTCACATACAGAGCTGTATGGACTGGTCGGGTGTAGTTGGATGGGGACACACCAGTGCAGAACCAGTGCACCAAGACAGATGCAAGGGCAGATGCAGAGGTGTGAGAGCAGTAGAATGGTTGTGCCAGAGGGGCTTGAGGTTGTGTGGAAGAGCAGTGCTACCTGGTGTGAAACAGTAAGGGGATAGCCATGCCAGCATGCCATTAAGCTGGAAACTCTTCCTTCTTTTGGAAGTAGTAGGAAATTAGAGCTGAGGAGAGAAGACACAGCCTGTGAGGCATTGCCAGATACACTTCTGGGCTGATGCCTGCCAGTGCTCAACAGAAGTACCTGATCTCTCAGCTCAGCCCTCCAGGAGCAGTAGCTGGTGATTGACAAGGTGGGGAATAAGGATGGGATGTTCTGGTGTGGAGACTGATGGAAAGCGAAGTGCCCTGAAGATGGGAACTGGCAGGCTATGAGAGATAGAAACAGGGAAAGCAAAGGTATCTTGTGTGGGAGCAGCCACACCAAGATAAAAAAAAAACTGGCCATTTGGGTTATTTCATTCCCGTAATTTAGTGTCCCATTCCCTTTGACCAGGCCTCCAGGTGGGGGCTCACTCCTTTACAATTGCAGCCAGGTCCTGGCAACACTTACATGCTGAAAAAGGAAAAGCAAACAGAAAAGCATAATGAGAACATGAGAACAGCCACAGTTTGCTCAGTTTTGCTGGAATGAATTTATTGATATGTTGGTTTTCCTCAGAAATGTGTTTTCTGTATATTTTATTTAAAACATTTGTTCAGCTGCTTGGAAAAATGAAAGTGTTTTAGTCTGCCCCCCTCACCCCTCAGAGAAAATAAGTTCTTAAAGGTAGCAGAAAGGGAAAGCGAAAAGCAAATGGAAGAAAATGAAGCATACATCTGCTGTTTCTGTTGGTTGCAAAACCATTTCCCACTGGAAAAACATATAAAAAGAATATTCTACATGAACTACAACAAAATAAATTATTCTCAGCTGGAATTATAGGGATAGGCATGGGCTAGGCTGGTTAACTCTTATAAAACCTTTATTTTTAAAAATAAAAAATAAGAAATCTTTGCAACTTTCCCATTTTGTCTTACATAAAAATACTGTTAATCTTTTCTCAGACTGAATACTTTATTTTCTCTTGCCTAAATAAATAAATAAATAAATAAATTACAGCCTTCCTTTGAGTGTCCCTACAACTCTCCTGATTTTCAGCCAAACCTAGTGATTTGCAAAGATGTTATTCTGGTGTCTAGCAGGCACCCTGCAGCATCCATGGACAAATATGCTCCTTTTTGGTCAAGTTAGAGCCTGCTGATGGGATTAAAGCTTTCTGGAAATTGCAAAAAGATGGGAAATGTTTCATGAAAAGCTTGCTGCCTGGGAGCCTTGTGACTTGGTTTAACAGAATGATGCCTGTAATTTTTTGACACCAATGCATTTGAAGACATTAGGCTTTTGTTAATTGGATACTTAGACAATAAAGCCTTGGAATGCGTTAATTTGTTGGACTGGATATGATTAGACTCTGTGATGAGGCTATTTTGCTAAGATATCTCTCCTATTGGCTAGCCTGACATCATGGATTCTGCTGAAATACGGAGTTTAGTGGTGTTTTGAATGTGGTAGTTATGTCAGTACACATTAATTCATGATGGACTACAGGAATATGATACTCCAAATGTATTGCATGATTTATAGTCATGCAGAGCTCAGAGTAAATGTGGGAATAAAATGTGCGGGGTTGTGAAGGGACAAGTAAGGAAATGGGCCTTTGGAGGCTCCTCCACAATGATAATTTCACTCTAAGTTTTATTCTACTGGGCCAAGGCAGCAGTGAGCATGGAAGAGGCAGAAGCTGTTCACAAAGCTTTGCTTTATACCATGACCTCTTTGAGTTGATTAGTATACAACACCAGTTCTCCTCTTGTTTTCTGCTGGGTTAAATGTACCCAGGATAACCACAATCAATTCAACAGCCAGTAAATCTTCACTCCTGCACACTTGGTGATGTTAGTGCTTGTTCCTTGAATTCCCCAGAAGCCCCCCTGCACTCAACATGGGCAGATGCACTCTCCCACATGAGCAGATGCTGTCCCTTGAAAGGCTCTCAGGGCCACCAGGTGTTCCCCAGGGAATCTGTCCTTGGCAGATGGTCCCCACCATGGTGACAGCAGTCTGTCCATCTCTCCTGCATGTAAATACATCTGTTCTCCCTTACCTGCAAGGAGGAGGGGAAGGAAATTGGAAGGAATGCAGAGGTGGGAGCTGGGTCTGTCTGGGTGTCAGCATGAGGCTCCCCAGTAAGGGACAGGCAGGTGTCCTGCATAGTCCTTGCAGTTCCTTTGTTCCCCTTCTTCACCGGAAGGATCCACCTTTGGGGCTCCCTTTACTGGCCACATCCCAGCAAAAGCAATGAAGCAGATTCCTCCTACATCCACGTACAGCTGAGATTCCAACTCTTTTTTCTTTTTCCCTTAAGTTATCCATTTGCCATCTGATTGCCTCATTTCCACCGTCCTGGAAATGCAGACAGTTTCTGCCAGCTGGTTAATTTATGCCCTGGGCAACCACACTCAGATCAGATGGCAGTGGCCTATTAGCATTTGGCAATACACAATTTTGGAGCTGTCTTGTCAATATGGATTATACATAATAAAAAGAGGAGGTAAAGTAATCAATAGCAACACTTTATAAGAGGAAACAGAACTGTTTGGACAAGAATGTACATGTGTTCTATGCTTTTTAATGTCTGTGTCACCAGCGATGCAAGATGTCCTATCTGCACAGCACCCAGCGTGAATGGAAAAAAAGGCATTCAAGTGTGTAATTGTTCCAAAGCTTGTGGAGCATTAGATGTTTGGTGTAGGCAGATACTTCACTGGTTTGTGTGCGAGATTCTACAGTGCAAACTTTCACAGCTTCACCACTAGAATGAAAATGACATCCAGGATGACTCACTTTTATTTATCGGGAAAAGGTAAAGATGATGCCACTGTGGGAAGCAGGTTTGTCTTGCTTCTGCTTTGGAAACAAACTTCCCAGCCGTTTCCAGTCAACAACTGTGATCCAAGCAGTCAAAGCTGGTCCTTCATTAATCAGCCTCCAGATTTGCTTGGGGCTTGTTCTAATTGATTTAGTGCAGAGCTTCTCTTCTCCAGAAATGAAAAATAAAATTAATTTCCCAAGTTTCACTCCAGTGTGTCAATCCAATTTCCAATGGTTTTACGGTTTAATTTCCTTGGACAGTTTTCTGACACTCTCAGCTTGGTAGTGGAGGAGCACATTCCTAAAACAGTGTTCCCGAACCTCCTAATGTGTGCAGAAATGCAGGCAGGTCTCGATTTACCCACTTCACTCTAGTCTAAGTGTTTGTGGGACGATAGCTTTTTATAAAAGTTACACCTTGTTACACCTTCAATTAATGGTATGATCTAGTTCCTAGATCAGATCACCTGTTAGGCCATTATATGTTGTTCTCAAGGTTCTAAATTAATCATTCTCAGACCCTGACTGGCTTAGGAGTGCTGCAAGCTCATTTGTAATTTAGTTTTTATGGGCTGCGAGATTCCGAAGTTCCTAGCACATTAAGCTCTCTGGCAGATACATGAGAAGGATGGTCCTCTGAGCCCACCTAAGGAGAAGGATAGGAAAGGCAGTGGAGATCCTTGCTCAACTCTTTGCTCATGCCCTGTTTTGCAGATATGGGCACGTTATGCAGGGGAGCTCTCAGAGTGAGCGCAGCTGGGACTCCTTCTCATCTGCACTGTTTGCAGAAATCCCCGCAGACTCTGTTATTGCATTGCCCACTACATCACCACTGCTGCAAGGCTGGCTGGGGTACTTGCTGATGTGAATCTGGGTGGGAAGTCATGGGGACCAGCATATTATCGAGGCAGGCGGAGCAAAAGCAAAACATGACTAACCAACACTGCTCTTCTACAGTTCATCAGAGGTATGGATGCTTGTGCAAGTTATTCAGGAGCTGGGAGGTAGGAGGAGAAAGTTACACAAATGTTATTAAATACGTTATGATTTAAGAGATCATCAGTTATGAGTAAAAGTGCATGTTGGGGATCCGAGCTTTGAAACATCCATTCAGCTGCTCTGAAGTGTAACTTTTGATAATGGGACACATAAAGATTTCCTTAAAGTTCACATCTCCTTTTTTTTTCTTTTTTTCCCACTATTTTTTCATGCTGCAGCCTCTGAACATAAAATTCAGCTGTTCACTTCTTTTTCATAATAAATGTCATCTCATTCATGCAAGAAGCAGAATTTCTCACTATCCCTGATACTGCAACAAGAGCAGCAATTCTCTTACTAACTCATGATATAAGATCATTTACAATGAGGCAATCCTAGTTTGCCTTCTGAATCTCAGAACACTGGGTAAAATTGAAAGTGCTGGGTAAGAATGAAGTGTTATCAGTGAGGACTAAGACCATCTATAATCCTTCTAATCCAAATTGGATTAATTGTTTCCAAAAAGTGCTAGAAGTATGTATATTAGATTGAGGGCTAAGTGGGTTGAAGTGGGTTGTACAATTTCATGGAGGAGTAGGTTAAGAAAAAGGGGATTTGTCAATGAGAAAAACTTTATTAAACAGCTGCTAATTGAAAGCAAACTTGCTAAAAAGGTGTCTATACACATTTAAAATCTGTATAAATCAGAATTTAGTAGAGTCCCTTGGAACTCCTGACTGACAGTACATAAAAAGCAACATCATACACAGTCTGTCCTCCTGCAGCGTGGGTGGACAAGGAAGGATCTGACAGGCAGAAAGATCACTTGGGATCCTACGCTGCTGTTCCACAAATAGCACGGATGCAGATGCTGAGATACTGGCAATAAGGCAGTAAGCTGGAGAGGTCCATCTGGAAGGCTTCCAGCCTTACAGCTTCATGCACATAGGGTTTGTTGCAAGGCAAACGTCATGCAAGTTACCAAGGAGACATGCGAGCAGCCTGGGACATTTATATGACACATAGTAGTCCAGTTTAACCCTGAGTTTCCTTCATGGTAAGAACTGTCTGCCGTGACATTAGCAGGAGCTGTCACTACAGGGGATTGGCTGTTGTCACTCAATCTCCACAGACTTTGTTTAGGGTGCTTTTAAAAGGGTAATGCTGGTAGGAACACAACCATTAGGAAGAAGTTCATACAACATTACAAAGAGCTAGATTTGGCCCATCACTTTTGTGTATTACACCCTATCCCACTTCAAACCCCAACCCTCATACACTGTTCTTAATTTCTCCACCCTATAAATATCTGCTTTACCTGCAGTGCACTTGCAGCAGAGCACACCAAACGCCTTTCCATTTCTTGATGCTCCCTGTTGATGCGGTGAAAGCTTTAGTTGCCAGGTCTTCTCTTCACCCTTTTCTCCTTTCCTCAGCTTTACCAATTTCTCTGTATTCACTCCTCATTCCAGTTCCTCCTCATGTACTCTGTTCTTGATTCTTTTCTCATGTAATTTCATTTCTATTTCCTACACCTGTAACGTAAATCCACCCATCTTTTTTCCCTGCTCCCAGTGACGTAAGCCTTCATCTAAATATTCCAGGAGCACAGCAGCTGCAGTCATAACAAAGCACGTGCCAGCTGTCCTGCCAGGTCACCTCTACTTCTCCAACCTCTCTGGTCCTGAAGGTACATTGCTCTACTTTCCCAACTAGCTGACCAGTGCCATCCTCTTCTATCTCCTTCCTCACCAGCAGCCATTGGTATAAATATTAATAATGATGAATTATGAATTGGTTTAGTGGTAATTAATAATTTACTCAATAAAGTTCTTCCAGCAGAGTGTTAGAGCCCAATGCTTAGCTAAAGAATTTAGCTTCAGAATTTCTGAATATTCTCCACTGTATTAAAACAAACAAAACAAAATAATGTAAAACTTCCATAAATAATCTAACATTGTTCAGTGGAAGAATTAACTGCATTTAAGAAGTGTGACTTAAAGTTTTATCTGGGAGAAATAATAGAATGTAATAGATTCCACAGACAATAATCAGGGACTTATCTCAAAGTGCCAATCTTACCTCATTTGCTATTCTGGGAGAATGACTATTATCAGTAATGAAATGAATGGTTCCTTCATTTAGACTCTTGCTAATACCACATAGACTATTCTGTGTCCACCTCTGCAGTATTCTTAACTAAAAATTAATTCGTTGGATAAAACTAGTAATTTCCTTAAACATGAATTATCTCAACATTGTCTTTGGGGCAATGAGCAGCATCCTGTTCTTCCCTTGTTAACACGCTCTTCAGTGTCTCAAAGGAAAGGAGTCCTTTGGGACTGAAGTCCATCAGGTCCAGGGCAAAATGCAGGAGTCTTGGTGGAAAGCTGTCCCCCAAGAGAAGAAACTATGTCCCCTTTCCAGGTTTCCTGCTTTAGGCATAAGCTCTTTGCCATGCAAAGCCAATACGGACTGCAAGCTATTGCATTTTGTCACAGCGATAGCCTGTTCTTAACCTCCTCTAGGTGACCTAACACAGGTTGGCATTCGGCACTCAGGGATGTCCATTCCATGGACATCTTAGCCTTTCATGGAGCAGAGCCCCAGCAGCTACTCAGAAAGGCCAGAGAAATTTTTCCTGTTCATCATTATTAAACTGAGTTCTCTAATCTGCATTAAAAATGATGACACTGCATGTAGGGCCAGACATCCAGGTGTTTGAAGGACTGAGGACAAGTAAGATTCTTGCCAATGTGCTGCACTGCTCCCTCCAAAGGGGCCTGAGGCAAGAGGCTGGAGCAGACCTCCGTGGTCACTGGCTTGTGTCTTTCACAGCAACTACCATACCATAAAGCCTCTTGTGTAAGGTGTCCAAGCTTCTCATGGAATCAGCTGGATATTCGCAGTTGGCTATCTCCTCCCATTACCTTTGGCCACCAATGCAGCCTGCAGGTAGGTGTGAAGAGGTAAGCAGCATGGGAGGGAAGCTATACGAATCAGCAGTTTTCAAAGTCTTGGAAATGCCCACTTTGAATAAGCTGATATAGCAACTCAGTTCATCAGATGAGCAGATCCTCCCCTCTCTATATTTTTCCAGTAAGAGATGCTTATTTTCACCATAATTGCAAGCACAGGCTCAGACCTCTCATTAATCACCAGCTAGGAACACGATATGGCACCAAGCAGATGTAGTGCCTAAACAGGAGACCGCATCCTGAAGCCGAAGAGTGGAAGAAATGATGCTGTGAGGAGACGGAGCAGCTCAGCAGATCAAGGACTGGCGCATTCCAGAAATGAAAAGACAACTAGGAGAGATTCAAAGAAGTTTGTTTTTTATCAGTCAAGTGAGCTACAAACGTGAAGATGAACTACTTTTCATTTTGCAAGATCAAAAGCACAGGATTTGTTTAGAAGTGTACACTTGACTGAAAAAGAGAAAGCTGGTTATCAGATGGTGAGTAGCTGAAAAAGAACTAAGTATAGATATTCTGCACAGTCAAAAGAAAATATTTTTCTTGGAAGTACCAAAAGTCATTTAGTGACTTTGACATCACCTTCAGTGTAGATAGGCCCAGGTGTGCACAGTAATGTAATATCCAAGTTACAGCAGTAGATTTAAGAGAAAAACTTGTCTCTTAAACACAAGCTCATAACATTCATCTTTCCTTTTTTTTTTTTTTTTATTTTTTTTTCCTTCTCTGTTATGCAAAACAACACCAACACTAGATCCCCTGGTATAGGAGGACAGGATTTCCCAGAAATAAATTAAAAGCAGAGCTAAATGAAAGTGTAGAAATAACAAATGGAAACAAATAACAACAACAAAACACCAAACAACCAAGCCTTATGTAAGAGACAAAGAACATAAGCAACTAGGGTTATTTCTTTTTTAAAGAAAGAAAAAAGCCCACTCACAACCAACTCCAAAACTCAATGCTGACATATAAGCAAACTAAAGGAAACAGTTTCAATTAAAGGTTGTTGGATTCTGGCTTATACCTGATGAGACTCACTGCATTGCAGCCACTAAACCAATAAGCCTCACATATAAAACAAACCCTTGTTACACTACCTCTGTGACAGACAACAGAAACACAAATTAAGCGTAGAAAGACTCAATAGTTTATATAAGGTTACCATTTAAACTGAACTGAAGCCCAGAACTAAATAGTCATGTAGAATAGAGCGCCACAGATTGATGTCAGAAATAGGAAAGACAAAGAGCAACAATTCAGTCTTTCTGTGGGGAAGCCAGTTCACTCTACAGCACCCTTGAAACATGAGTGGTCTCCAGACAACTCTGTATGCAATACAGAGTTTCGTGTAGGACTTGCTGATTGTCACATCAATGAGTGGCTTCCTGGAAAGAACAGGAATCCTGAGGGTGGGATTTGCCTGCTGTGACTCAGTCACTTCCAGGTTAGTTGTCTGTGCCAACACTGCTTGCTGCAGGTTCCCTTTACAACCAATAGAGAAAAAAAAAGATGGTGTTGGAACATCTGCAGAGGCTCAAGGCTCTCCAGTGGTTTTGGAGGGCAAGACTAGCCACAGCTCAGATTTTTAAATCTGAGTTCAGAGCTAACATCTTGACATCTAAAGCCTATGGTTAAATGCTTCTTCAATCCAACACTTCCAAAGGAAATTAAGGCTGAAAGAGCTGAAGTATTAGCAGCGATGTACAATTTCTCCCTTTTAAACTGCCTCAGTTCTAAGAGTACTGGAAAACAGGAAGTATGATCCAGATTTTTAAAATGTGTTCCTGAATTGTCAGAGAAGCACACACCAATGGGGTCTGGTTGAAACTATTCTAAAAAATGGACATACGGAGAATTATGATATGTGGGTGAATCAAAGAAAAAAAATATGCCTTGCAGGTCTATTAGCATTTTTGGGGAAAATATGGGTGGTGGGGCAGGGGGGTGGCAAAGATCCCCTAATACTCTCCTTGGATTACCATAGCTCTCCCAGGAGGGCTCCTCACCAGAGATAGTTGAAGAAATGAAGCCACCTCAGGATAGAAGGGCTGTCCTGACATAAACAGGACAAAGCTTAAAAGATGGGAAAATAACATACTAGATGCTGGAAGTCAGCAGTGGCTTGGGATACGTGTAAATGATCTGAAAGGACCATGAATGGCAAGACAATAGTGCTGCTGGTATTAACTGATTCAGAGTTTTAAAGAGACCATCACAGACAACTCTGCAAACCCTGACTCGATGAGAAAATGACAGTTGAGATTTGGCATAGATAAACATAGAATTATGAAACATGAAGAGAAAAACCCTACATTTACATCCATAATGATAGGTTTTGAGATAGCTATTACTGCTCAGGGAAGAGTTCTTGAAGACACAGTGGATGAGAAGAGATTTGTTGTTTTATAACAGATGGTCTCATGAAAATATCAACTCAGAGAGAAAGGAAATTGATGTTGGAACGTATTAAGGAAAAAAGGGCAAAACTGAAAAGAGAGTTATGTCACTGTATACATCACTGGTGTGTGTATCTGCATCCCATCCTCAGCTCTGAGTCAATGTCTCAAAAAGGATGGAGTAGTGCTGGAAAAGGGTCAGGGACAAGGCAGTGTATATGATCAGAAGTCTGGAATAAGAAGCATGGTAGATCTCTTCATTTATAAGAAAAAAATGTGAGGGGAAAATAATGAGATTTGGGAGTGGACTTGAGAGGGTAAATAACTCATACAGTACAGGAAACAAGGGGTGTTGGACTAGCATAGATGGTGGCAGACTAAACCAACAGAAGATAATTCACTATCACCAAATGCAGCAAAGGCTAAAATTGGACGTGAATCCTCAAAAAAAATTACCCAAATCCATTGATGAAAAAACTATCCAAAACCATTAAACAAAGGGATACCATCTTCTCTCATGGGGTCCTTGTGCTGCATGTCACTGGAAGCTACAAGGAGATATTGGGGAAATATCAGTATGTTTCCTCTCTTTTTAGTCTCTTCTGCACCTGAAGCAGCTGCTATTCCGAGCAGAACCACCTTGTGGTCATGCCTTGTCTCCAGGAAAGCCATTCAAACATAAAGCAAAAGTCAGAG
Source organism: Oxyura jamaicensis (assembly GCF_011077185.1). Classification (NCBI taxonomy): domain Eukaryota; kingdom Metazoa; phylum Chordata; class Aves; order Anseriformes; family Anatidae; genus Oxyura; species Oxyura jamaicensis. The sequence goes on from NC_048907.1 coordinate 4,830,301, forward strand.
ACTGCTGCAGGTAGTGAGCAAAAATAATTGTAAATCATATCATTTCAGAGAAGCTGAATCCATCATCTGCAAGGATTGCATATTTTATTTTTTTTTCTTTTGAGAAGGGCTTGTTATATTAAACTATTTTGTACATATTTGATCTTTTCTACTACTTCAAGGGGCTACTAGACTCACTTAACAGTTATTTATTGCAGAGATAGAAATGGAAGGAAAGCTGATTTTTAACACTAAAGTATCATTTACTGTCTGCATGTGCATAACCATAAGAAATTATTAGGTATGGACATAATGCTGTAGAGTTTGAGCCCAGGGATCATTGAAAGATGCCTATACAAAAACAGCCCCAGTATGTATGCCATGCAGGCAGCCCGCACAGAAGATAAAGTATACCTTTTGGCAACTATTGTTCCAATTACTCACTGAGATGGAAACATATCTTCAGAATAAAATCCAGATCCTGGGTAAACGTTGCTTTTGTATACCATTGGACATTCACATTCCATACGTTTCCATCAGACTCCCAAGTCCCTCCCATACTTAGTATTTTCCAAGTTCCCCCTTTTTCCTTCCCTTCCTCCTGCCTATCTGCTCATCATGATCTGCACTCATGGTCTCTAAATGGATAGTCTCAAATTGTCAGATCTTTGTTCAGTCAGGTCATTAATCAGCGTACTAATTCACATAACAATCTCGGCATTAACAAATATTTTTCAAATAACAATTTTATGAAATATTCACAGACAATTGAACCATTAACTGTGTGCTTTGTGACTCACATTTATTAAGCATGAATGCTTTCACACAAACTCAGAACAAAGCTATGCCACACTTCCCATGCTACCATTCTTCCTATATCCCATAGAGCCATGTTGGTTTGGGGTTTGGTTTGCTTTTAATACACTCATACAAATGTCTAAGGATATTCATCTCCCATTTAAGATGAGCTGCAGGCAGAGATCAAACCTACTTTATCATTGTGGCCTCAGAACAAACATATTTTGTACAGGAAGTTGCCTGCTTTTACTTTGGCAGATATCTTTTTTAGGACTTCCTCTTGCTTTGTTTTGCACTGGTTTCTCTCCCCAGGGAGTGTAGATCCTACTGTGAAGTGTGTCACATTCCACCTCAGAGGCTTTCAGTATGTTTTCGTACTCCTTTATGCCAAAAATTTACCTCCATGAAAACAAGAGGAAGATTTTGTTTTTAAAGTGCTCCTGTAAGGAACTCTATGATGCTGAGAGTGATAGGCTATAATTTTCTGAAGAACCCAGTTTGTACCTTCTTTTGATCCCTTTACTACCACCAGAAAATTGGTCCAGGATCTCAGGCTGCTGCAAAGCAAGCAGAATTACAAAGCTGCCATGCTGCTTGTCAGAGCACAAACCTCCTCATCACAGATTTGTGCATCAGTTAGGTGGGACAGGTAGTGTGTTTAGGCTTCTGGGTCTCAAATTAGGGAAAAGCAGAGGAATTCTCATTCTGGAGAGCTGAAGTTGGTGGCAACTGTGATTTTTACACTTGGAGTTTCTGGAGTGGTAGCAGGGCTGGAGGAAGGACCCACCTGCAACATACAGAGTAAGAGGCAGTTTGGTTTGCAAAGCTCTTCACTTCCGTCTGTGTAGGTTACTACTTACAAGCATTTGTCATTCTAAATTGTTTTCAAAGAACATTCACACGGGATATTTTAGACTCTTCTGGATGATTTCCTGCATACTAATATTATCCTTAACCCTTTAAAAACCACTTGTGAATGGAAAGTCCAAGAAGTAAACTCAAGAAACTTAGAAAATACGATTTCATGGGAAAAGAGCATAACAGAAAAAGAAGTAAAAGATACCTAATAATGAGTTTTAAAAGTACAATGAAAAACAATGTGGGAGATAAACAGTAATTGTACTAGGAGAAACTTTCGGCTGAATTGTGTAACTTTCAGTGACTTGGAAACAATAAAGGGAACATAAGGAGAAACTAAATGTGAGAATATATTAGAAGAAGGTCAGTATGCGAGAGAAGTGAATGAGTAAGGGACAAAAAAAGTAGCGAGAAGATAAATATTTAAGAATGAGGAAAATTAAATAAATCCTTGGATAGTTCCAGAGTGTAAATAATACATGATACAGAGAAAGCTTAAGTATTCAGTGCATCCTTCACTTAAAAATATTTTTTAGCAATTTTTAATGCAATTAATTTTGATAAAGGAAGAAAGAAGAGGGGATTTCATCCTGCTCCATGAAAGGAACAGCCTCAGCAGTCACCAAGTCATTTACCTTTGCCTGTGAAAGCACATGGAGGAAGAGAGGCATGCTGGAAGACTAGAGAGGAATCTTTGCCATTAAAAAGGAGGTAACTGAGGAACCTATGGAAATAGAGACAGGTCAGTCTAACCTCAGTACCTGGAAAAATACTGGAACAAGCTGTTAAGCAGCAGTTTATAAGCATCTGGAGGATAATAAGGTAATAAGAAAGAGCCCACACGGATTTGACAAAAACAATTCATGTTGAACCAATCTAATTTCCTCTCCTTGGCAGGTTAAGTGGTCTAGAGGATAGGGAAAAGTGGTAGATGTGATATTTCTTGGCTCTATGAAGGCTTATGACACAGTCCCACAGGGCAGTCTTGTAAGTGTACTAGGGAAATACAGGCTGCAGGAAATGACTATGGTGGCTAAACAACCCTAAAACATTACTTGGGCAATTGCTGTAGGCAGTTCACTGTTCACTTCAGAGGCTTTTTCAAACAGGACTCTGTCTTGTGCTGCATGCTAGTCAATGTTTTCATTCTTACCTTTTATACTACAACAGAATAAAATTACCACAACATATTCTGGCACTGCAGGCAGTTCCCCGGCAGGTGAGATAAATGCCTGATGCCTGCTCATTGGAAATACAGTTGATTTGTGCTTGTGTCATCCACAAAACAGGCAATTATCAGCCCAGACCTTGTCCTGACCTTCTACAGATAGCCAAAACACACCTCCTCACCCTGCAGCACTATGACCTCTTCCTCACAGCTGTCTCTTCAGAGTGTCTGTACCCTTCGCAGTGCCCTGGGTTCCCAGTTCAGCAGCAGCAGTGTCACTGGCCAGATGGGCTCCTAACAGTAAACATATCTAACTTCAGGGGGAGGTTCAGAGGAGTATTTATAAATTTTGGAAAACAGCAAAAAAGACTTGTGAAATAAAACACAAAGCACAATCAAATTTGTATCACATTACAAGAGGAACATCTAATTTATCTCCCACATAGTTCAGGCTTGATGAACACTGAAGTTATCACCATAGGAAACTGGTAGATGGCAATATTCTCCAACTGGACCATCCCTATGATAATGTTCTCTTTCCTCCCCCCACCTTGGATGCTTCAATAAATTTTCTTCCCTCACTCTTTATCGAAGATATTTCCTAGAAAAAATAGTCCTAGAAAATATTTCCTAGAAAAAAAATAGTCCCGGGAAGGAGCTGGAGGAGTTGTGTGCATACCCTTGTCCCAGAGCAGGCTGAGCCACTCCTGGCACTGCTCTCCCAGACCTCCAGTGATGGAATTCCCTTAGCCTGCATCTCCTGTGAGCACCTCTGTCACATCAGGGTACCACCTCTATTCGTATTCTTAGCAGGAAAATTTATATTTCAGGATAAACTGTTCCCTGTCTGCTTCTGCAGATGATTTGTAACCTTAACACCTTGTGAGCTTTGTAAATATACAAAACATTTTACAGTATAAAAATACGAATTGCACAACTTTTTTCCATGTTGTGATTTCTGTCATGGTCTCAGCTTTCATCAGAGTTCACTCACAGCCTCTCTCAATAGCTCATAAGGGAAGTAACAAACAGGAACTGTGGGATTCTGAGGCACAAACCCTGGGAAGTTTTTTAAGGACTCTAGAGGATGGGATCGGAACTGAACATGATCTTGATGAATTGGAGACGTGAACCAAAATAAATGCAATCAAATTCTCTGGAGACAAATGCAGACACCTCAGATTGGGATTGAGGCAAGTGAAGTTACCCTTGTCAGCAAAGCTGGTCTGAGAATCTTCTACCCCATCTCTCATCTACTCACTTCTGCCTTAGCAGAATAAAAATATCTATTCCTTATTTGCAGAGTGTTATATCTAACCTAGTTCACTTCTCTCTTCTGGTTCAGAGCACAGCCCTATAAACTGTAACTAACATCATACCTGTGGGGGAAACAATCTGCAGTAGGGAGAAACAAATGAGCTGCCCAGACTGCAGAAGCAGAAAAACTCCGTTCCTGAAGTCAAGTTTCATGCACATACATTTTGAGTAAGGAGAAATCAGTCCATGAATATAATCACAAGTTAGTAGCAATGCAGCATAATCTAAACTTACTTCAGTTGAGTCAATGGTGGGATACTTTTGCAAAAATCAACAACAATAAAACAAAATAAATGAACAGCAGACAGCAACCTAAACTTGATTTTGGAATGTAGTAACAGCAGGCATATACCAAGAGGAGATGGGAGGCCAGAGCTTAATGCTGTGGCTTTTCTTGGTAACACACTTTTAGTAATCATGCTGGTAGCTTGGAGGGCAAGCAGGAAGAGAGGTCCCATGCCTGAAAAGGGACAAATTCTCCAGAAAAGAGTGGAAGTGAGGGAAGACAAAGCAGTCCTCCACAATGTAAGAACAGTTTCAAAGAGAGCAGAAGCAATCTGCTCTCTATCTTGCATAGGATGAAAGAGCAAAAAATGAATACCTGATTGTGCATCAAAAAGATTTCAGCAAAGTAATAAAAAGGAAAAAAAAAAAAAGAAGAAAAGAAAAGAAAAGAAAAGAAAA
>NC_048907.1:4835204-4847625 GCF_011077185.1 Oxyura jamaicensis
AAAGAAAAGAAAAGAAAAGAAAAGAAAAGAAAAGAAAAGAAAAAACACACACACACCACTGCCCATCAAGAGATGGGCAAACAGACTACGGACAGCTGTACTGGTACAACAGCAGGAGAGAACCACATTAAATATCTATTAAGGGCTGATCCTTGGCTCTGCTTCAGTTCAAGTGGTAGATTAAATGATCTCCTGAGGCTCCTTTAAGTCTTGCGTCCTATGATCTGTACAATTTTTTTTAGCGTCATACAACATTGTTGCCAAAAAAAAAAAAAAAAAAAAGTAAATAATACTTCAGCAATGACAATGCATCTACAAGCAAGGCGACCTTATCCTGAACTCTGCTTGAAAGTGAACTTTTATAAGAGAATAAGAGGCTGTAGGAACAGCTAACAGAACGATTAGAGACTTGGAAAACAGCAACAAGATTTTCATGACATGGCTTAGGAGGAGATGAAATCTGGGGAATAAGAGCACATTAGGCAAACTGGAGGACAATTGGGTGTACTCAGAGTCTTGACTTCTGCTCGTCCAGAATCACACTTTATTGACACACATCAGATTGAAGACTAATGAGGAAAGCTGGGCAGAAGCTGTGACAGGATTTTGTTTGTTTTATTGTAATTGGTTTCCACAATAGATAATTAACTGTGAAACTCATTGCTATAAGACATGTCAGTGACTGAAAACTTATCAAGAAGAGAGAGATAGGGAGGGGCGTTAACAAGAACATGAGATAGAATATGTATTTAGGAGGAATGAATTGTTCTTGCTCATAAATTATATCAGACATTAAGTCCCATGGAGAGAAAAGATGTAGTTTTGTAGCATGCCATTGAACATTTGCTCAATATGGACATCATCTATTCCATAGGGTGCTGTCCACCATGGCTGGTAGAAAAAGTCACCAGGTAGATCTACGTTCTTTTAGCTGTACTTGTGTCCTCAGAGCAGAAATAAAACTCCTGTGTGGGCATCTGTAGGCTGGAGGATGGCACTGGCACTTCCAGGCACAAAAGAAAAGATCTTCGGATTTTAATAGTATCCGTCAGGGGCCAAACTTGAATTATACTTGGAAATTTGGCCCCTGAAGGAGAGTTAAGACAGACTGAAGTTCTCCTGACACTTGCAGCACCTATGAGTCTCTTGCAGATTTCCAAACCAATTCAGGGCCTCACTGAAGCCCTCCGCGGATCAGCAGAAAGAGACTAGGGTATATGAGGCAGGGTAAGACCTGCTACATAAAAGCTGTGCATAAAGGCTGTTTAACAATGCCTTTTTTGCAGGACAGCTAATGACAGCATTGGAGGAACTGTGGGAGAACATTGATTTTCAAGGTTGTGTGAAAAAGAAACATATTGCTTAATGCTTAAGTACACTACCTACATTTTCACATGAAGAGATATTTATTGTACACCCACCACCTGCTTCCTAACTTAACGTTATTACCATGAAATTGAAGCAGAGATCAGCTCCATCGAGATGGGTCTTTTATGAATTGGTGGTTAGAATATGATGATAATAAGTAGCCGTGTGACAGCAAAGAAGCTTCTCAATTGAATAAATATGTGTCTTAAAATCACATCCAGAAAAAACAGTGGGCAGGAAAAAAAAATAAGATTCCAAACCTTTCTTTCCAATACATGTATTTTATTTTTGTTTTAGGTCTTCTTGCCCCTCTAGCAAAGGTCATAAATTATTTAACTGCTGCAGCTCAGACTTCTCTTTTTACTGTCTAATAAAATCTGAGAAACATAAATCTATTTTAGGTTCTTTTTAAAAATAATTGAGAGTGGTGACAACCAAAACAGGAATTGAAGTAACAATTCAAGGTAGGGTGTCAGTGAGTTGTGAACACACCAGGAGATTTCAGCAGAAGGCTTATTAGGAGGCATTTTGCTTATTTCTGGCCAGAGATGTTTCTTTCCTTTTTTAAATTTAATAATTTATAGATCTGATCCTTGCTTTTTGTCTCCTGGCTGCATGCCTGCTATTAAACACATAAGTCAGGTGTTATATTATTATATGCTGGACTGCTTACATTTCAGCCAAATGATGGCTGAAAGAGGCAGTGATAACTCTGAGGGTATGTATCATGCTTTGGAATTATTAAAGATGGGATCAGATCATCATCTAATTTCATTGGTACTCTTTTACTGTAAAGCAAGATTTTAAATAAGCAGCAATTTCTTGGATATGGGTCAGCGATCATTTGCCACCTGGAATAACTAACATTTAAGTTCAGCTATTGCAGAAATAAAAGAGACAAGGTCAAAGTAAATGTAGGCAAAGGTACAAAATGAGAGCAAACACGGAGAGGACAAGTGAGGGCAGAGGGGGGGCAGCAGGAGGTTTACAGGGCAGAGGAAGGCAGATGTATGGATGGTGCTGGGTCCCAGGAGGCTGGGAAGTCCTGACACCTCTCAGGGTTGTACCTGTATACCAGCGCCAGGAGAAATGGCTGTGCCAGTCTGCCTTTATCAGCCCCACTTCGTCTCCTGGGCCCTGTTCTACACAGACACGCTTCAGAAATCTCCACAAGAATAACGCTAACCTTTCAGACCACAAACCTGCTGGAGTTTCTGCCCAACTCTCTCACCCAGTACTGATCTCTTTCACGTAAGAGAACATGAATGGTAAGAGGTTAGTTTAAGCACACAGTAATAGATTATTTCTGTACAAAAATAGATTGCCTCCTTACGGATGAATTGCTTCAGCTTCCTCATCATTTCTAGCTGAGCAACATTAATGACTCCCATACACAGCCGTACCAGATCTCTGGCACCTCCATATCCCTTCTACAGGGGAGGATGCTGAATCCAGAGGTCACAGAGGACCCTTCTTCCACTTTTTCCACCATCTTTCACAACTCTACCTGAGCTGGAAACAAGGCAAAAGGATTTTAAAGGAGCAGGTAAAAGGTTAAGTGGGACATAACTGACATGAAACCTGCCTTAAGGTAGCAGATGAGAGACATGGGCAGAATGGATGCATAGATCTGCGAGGAAGAAAAGAAAAAAAGAAAAGAAGACCTTTACAGCAGTGTAAAGGGGGCTGTGCCACCTAAAAAGAGTAGCATTAAAAAACAGAAATTCTATCTGTAATGGCAGGGGCTCCAAAACTGACAGAAGGTAGCTGAGGGTGGAAGGGAAAATGTACTGTGATGCCAAGATTATACTTTGTGTTAATTGCTGGGTTAGGTAATAAAAGCTCATCTGCACCCCCACAAAGGGCACAGAGATACAATAAGGGGGGAGCCCAAACCACCTGCCCCAGCTGCTCCCAGGCCATTACAGGGGCCACCAGCGCATGCAAGGCCCATCTCCACAAGCCCAGAGGAGCCTATGGGATGACAAAGTCAGATGGGAACCCAAATTATGGACTCGAGGGATGGGACCCCTTGTCCAGGCCCCCTCCTTTGGGCTGTTCCAGGCCAGCTTCAGCCACACCATCCAGGTGTGAAAGCCATCACGATGGGTAATGCCGGAGAACCTTTGGGCCTGAGGGCACAGGGGCCTGAGGGCATGGGACACGTTGACGGGATACCAGGGCAGAGCATTTGGAAAATGTGTGGGACTTACATTGGGTGTTTAGAGAGGAATCAAAGGCAGAGAAAGGTGGGATCTAGGTGATGTGGGGAGGAATAACTGTGGGAAAATAGAGGAATAAGGGGATAAAAAGGGCTGGTCTGGGAATCCACACAGCCTCGCCGGTGGTTGGACCTGCGGCACAGAGATAAAGCAGCCTTGCCTTGCTCATGCTTGTCAGATCTGGTGTGATACCCCTCATGTTAATGGTGTTTCAAGTGGGAACCTTTTTTGGAAGAGTTCATGGGCAGTTTATGCTTTGTTTTTCACATGACTTACAAAGTTTCTTAAGAGCCATGGAAATGTTGTAAGTCTCAGAAAAGGCTAGTTAATGTAAAAGGAAATGCACTAATCATGTAGCAGGGTAAAAGTATCAAATCCACAAAGGACCAGAAAGAGGATAATGCTCATTTGCTGTATTTCTGTTTCATAACTAAGCTCCATGAAACACAGAAAGAGGAGGAATTCAAAACCCAGACAGCAGAGGGTGGAAGAACATTCAGTTATTAAAGCTCTATTTGATAAAATACATGCACTACTAGCAAATATAATAAATAGTGAGAGAGCTGAGAGGAGACTGACTCCATCTTGATCAGAGGCACACAGTAGATGGGGCCTTACAGGAGGCCAGGACTCAGGGAACACCCCATCCTCACCTCCACCATGGCTGGAGCAGCCATGGGGGAACAAACTCACACCCCATTTCCTCTACTTGGTTTTGTGTGAGATTGATTTCACCATCTCAATTGGATTCATTTTCACTACATCTCATCTGAACTACCCAGATTCCCTCTATACACAATGGAGAGAGAAGTGTTTCCAGAGCAGCCCACCCTACCCTAAGACTGGTACCCAAGGATGAGCACACTGCCTTCTGGAGGGTCCCTCCTCTCTCTGCAGATGGTAAAGGAACCCAGACACCAAACTGAGCCAGTCTAACTAAGTTTTAGGCCACCAGAGGACTCTGTATTTCCAATTTTGCAATCAAGAACTGAATTCCTCACAGAGACAAATACTATTCTTTAAGCCTGCCTGGTGCTGAGAGATGGCAGATAACTGGCAGAAAATAATTTGGACAGCAAACCTAGGAAAGACAGCCCACCCTGCCAGCCTGACACATACAGCTCCTGCAGCCGTGACCTCAAAAGGCTAATGCATGCCCTGGCACCACTGCCAGCATCTCTATTACGCACTTCCACATACTATTATCTCAGTACTTGGTTTCAGTTTCCAAGCCAAGTGCAACCCATTTGTGTCATAGCTATCTTGCTTTTAATTCTTAAATGCACGGAAGTAGGGTAAATATTTACAACTGAGAGCTTAATCAACCACCAGAGAGATACACAGATTGCTTTCCTGGTAGAACAAGTTTGTTCACATACATCATTCTGTATTATTTCTCTTGAGTTTCCGAGTCCCAGACCCCAATTCACGACATGCTTCCTGGATTAATCTGTCTGTACCCACACCTGTCTTTATTCTTTCTGTCTTCCTGCACAGCCTCTATGGAATTCAGGAACCTCAAAACATGACCACCATCACTTGTCTCAATTTTTCTAGTACATCATACAAACACAGATTCTATCCCCATCTCAGTGTCACATGAAGCTTATCCCTGAACTATCTGAGTTAAATAAGTTGACCAGTTGCACAATCAAAGTACTCTTTTTTTTTTCCTTAGAGAATGTGTTAAATAAAACTGGCTGATCAAACTTTTCAGCAGAAAAATAACTAGCTCCCACAGAAGTGTCATCTGTGGCGGTTTGTGTGGGTCTCCAGGATGGATAAGCCTTTCAAAACCTTGGTTAAAACTAGGGGTCTCATGGTTTTCAAGCTCTCTTCACACTGTTTCTGAACATACTCTCTAGAAGACTGGTCTTTCTTTACCTAGACATGGGTCCCCAGGCACAGTAAATTAAAAGCATGTTTCACAAAGGTTCAGTAGTTTGTGCTGGATGTAGAGCCTCACTGCTGACATTTCCTCACTGCTGTTTGGCTGCTGCTCACTCTGCAAAATTTCCACAGGAGAAAGGAGGACTCTAGTGAAAGACTCACCAGTCCTTCCTCCACCAGGACTACTGGAACAGCGTGTTCCAGCTGTCACGTAGGCTGCATCAGTGTCTATTTCTAACTTCTTGCATGCTGTCCAAACCTCAGCATAACTTCTGCCCCTATTTCTTTACATTGGGAATGCCACAGTACTTCTTGGCCTCGTTGCCCTGCTGTGAGTACTAGCTCCCTTGTTCCCTAGGCAATAACACCTTCTGCTTCATAGCTTCTTTACCAATGGCCTAATTATGCCCAGTGTTGTTAGGATGGCTTGACAGTCCTTGTACAGGGATGCCTTTCTTCAGTCTAACATTGCTGCTTACCATTATTACTGAGTTTGTATTTCCACGTGTTCAGCAACTCAGTGGTAATAGAGTTGCTGACAGCTTTGCAGAATTAGAAAGTGAATGTCTGGCAGATGCTTTCTGTACTGCAGACATCCTGACAGCCGGGATCAAAGGAGTTCACACTGTGGATTCTTCACTGGACATCACTGGACACCTCCAGTCCCTGCCTGCACTGATTTCTTACGAAGGCTGTGGGCAGCTGCACATCCAGAACATTTACAGCTCTCCCTTCCACTATTCCCTTGTCCTACTTTTGAGAGAGCAAACATTGTTCTTTCTACCTTTTGTATTTATTGTTTTCCACACAAAAGTAACTGAGTCATAATGCTTGCATTTTCCCTCATCCATCTGTAAATTTGTTCCCTGCATCCCTTTAGACTGAGCCTTTATCATGGTTCTGCTCTAGTGGGTGCACAAAAGGAACCAGGGTAGCCATGCTTTCCTTGCTGTTAATCCTGTGCAAGGAAAGTTCATCTGTCCTTGCTATTTGGAGGTATTTCCTTAGGGAAAGATCTGTTTCTCTGAAAAAAAAAACACTCTCTGGTAATTAGGAGTCACATGCCTCATTCATCCCAGTCATCTCTCCTCTTCCCCACAGTGAAATTATAAAAAAAAAGGCTATATTGTTTGGAAATCCACCATTCTCAGCCACTTACATCTGTCCACATTCCCTGCTTGTTCTTTTTGTAGGTGATACTTTGTTTTCTTCCCTGCTGTGGGTTTGATTAGGCTTAACAGCTGCTGCCATGTGCATTTCATAATGTGCTGGGAACATTAAAAAAAAAAAAAAAAAAAAAAAAAAAAAAAAAAAAGTGTTCCTAAAATTAAGCTGGTTCTTCGGTAAGAAAAACATCTACAGAGACTCTGAAACCATGACTAGGAGCTCCAGGATAGAACTGGCCATTTGCAGAATGACTGCAGCATCCAGCTCCTGCAAGCTGTTGCCCCTCTCCAGCTGGATGTGAGGTCTGAGTCCTGCTGACCCGCTCCACACACCATCACAGGGCCACAGGAGAACACTGCTGACTGGGGAATCCACTGATGCCCCCTGAAACCATGTATACTGAAGATGCCTTGCTGGAAAAAATTCTCCAACTTCTTATCCATTAATTTGACTCTTCAATTATATATTTGAGGCTATTTGTGACAGCTAAACTTGAAATGATTTTCCAACTCAGCTAACAGTGGGGAGTTGATCTTTGGTCACTGAAATATTTCCCTTAGCTAGAAAAACAGGCTTCCTTGTTTTTGATTCTCCCTTATCATCACCACCACAGTGCTTTACCTACTGTTGCTGTTGTTACTAGTAAATTATTATGGATTGTTGTCAGTACCAATGAGTTGGAAATTTTTCATCTTGAGAGAGTTTTTTAACTCTCCAGGTACAGATGCAAGTGGCCAGCCACAGAGTTGGCTCTGCAGGGGAGCTTGGAGGATTATCCAGGATGCATCTAATAACAAACAGAGACGGTTAAATGGCCTTCAGGAGTCTGTTGTTGCCCTTGCTTGAGTGTAAGAAACCACCAAACATTTATAAAAATATATCAAAGTACTTGAAGTGTCCTCCATATGTTATCTATCTCAGCATTTAGCCAGGAAAATAACTCTTTCTCCAAAGGAAACAGAAAAAATGTTACTTGATGTCAGATATGTCTAGACTGCCACTATTAGATCCACCCACAGCCTTAGGGGCTCCACCAGTCACCAGCATACTGGGCTTCATCTGGCACACACGGGGGTGCAAGCACTAAACCACAACCCACTCCATCCTCCCGCTCCAGGCACTTCCTGCATGCGTGTCACCTTGTTCACGCCAACCATCACTCCAGCACACTTTGTGTAAAGGGCCACATCACAGCAGACATTCAGCTTTGCCATACGTTCACCAGGCATCCAGGCTGCTGTTGGAAGGCCTTAGGAATAAACGTGTGACCAGAAGACCAAATTCAGATCATCCCTGCTCTTCATGATTGAGCAAAGGGTTTAGGGTGTTCCAGTCCCTCCAAAGCAGATGCTAGAAGAGTGCAGGAAGGCTGTCCCTACCCTTTCTTTTCTGAATCCTCCCCCAGCAAGGGTTTTCAATGATTTATTCTCATTCTCTTGGCTGATACACATTTGTCCTACCAAAGCAAGATGCATCTGGAAAGGTTTGCTGGTTCCAGAGCAGTGGGGCACTACAGGAGCAAAGTTTCCCAGACACAAAGAACTGGTCTGACAGAGGAGACCCTATCCACAGCTGGCAGTTCAGAGGTTCTCCTCTAACCCTTCAGAGATGCTCCCTGAGATCAGTACCTGCTCCCTCTGCTCCCAGAGATGCAGCCTTGCTGGCACAAAACTGTAGGCCATGAGAACAAAAACAGTGTCACAAGCCTTGAATATCCCTGAAAAAAAAAAAGAGAGAAAAAACATAGACATTGAGCAGTTCAAACATCTTCCTGCTAGCTCACCCTACTGAAAGGCCAGTCTGTCTTCAAATGGAAACAGTGCATGTAAAAATAACAATATGGGGCAGAAGCATGAAGAAATCATGAATCAGAGGTTTGATCACACATAACTTTCCTGCCTCCACAGAACTGATGAACCTCTAATCACCACAGAGCATATCTCAGCTCAGTGCACAGCTGTGCATACATTTTTATTCACCAAAACTTAGAAAAATCAACTGCACTGACAATGGCTTACAAACACTCACAAGTCAGGTCAACAACCTCAGCTATAAATATTCCATCTTGGCCCGAGTTTTTTTGTTTATGCAATGTTTTATCATCATGTCCTTCGTGACACAGAAAAAAAAAAAAAAAAAAAAAAAAAAAAAAAAAAAAAACCTTTGTGCTTTCACTTCTTCATGGGTAGCAGTCTGCAGAAGACTGAATTTAAGAAGTTCAAGATACCTTTCAATTGCTTTTCAGCTCTTCACTGAAGTCCTGAAAGGACCTCTTTAGAGACAAGAGAATATTAAGCTGCAGCAACTTCTTTGCTCCATTGAATTTTGATATTGTCCCAAGGTTTGGGCAGCTGATAGATATTCTAGAAAGTAGTCCTGGATTTATTAATGGTTCTCAAAACTTGCCACTGAAAAATAATTTCCATGGTATGACCAGCATGGTAATAGATCTGAAGGTAAATGCAGGTTTTGGACCTTATTGCTTTCTAATATTCAGCTTTAAGAATCAGATTACATGTTTGTTCAATAGCAATAAACTTCCAGAGTTTTATAGACTCATAAAAACACTACAACTGCTTCCATTTATGGCCTGTATATCATTTACTTGGGTAGGTTTCCTCTCTAATGGTGCAGTGCAAGTGATTTGAGTTCTATTAGCTGGAAACAGTACATCTACATTTGCAGAACTCTCATAAATAATTCTGCCTGATGGACAGCATCCCATCCAGACTGTTGCAAGGGGAGGAAGGGTGGGCAGAGGAGTAGGGGAAAGAGAGGAGGAAGAGATGGTAGGAATAAAAAAGGGATGCTAGGACAGCACAGAAATTAGGAATTCAAGGATCCTCCTTGTGCTGGTAGTATCAAAATCCCATTTACCTTCTTAATTTGTGTGATGCTTTGAGCTTGAAATGTATCCACAGTTCATGCCAGACTGCAGGCTGAACTCATTCTGAGTCTTGCAAAGGCTGATTTGAAATGGAATCTCCCAAGACACAAAGAATTCCTGAGCACTCAGAGATGCACTCATCTCCCAGGAAGCTTTACAGCAAGAAATGAATTGTTAAACTGACTTACAGCTAAATGAATTATTTGGTCTCAGGTACAAGAACACGAGAGCAGTATCTCAGCTTTAAGATCCTTCAGCCACAGCAAAAGGGTCAGCCTGCAGTGGCAGAGGGAGGATGTATAACGGTGCAAACACCCAAGGCAGAGGCAATACCATCTTTTATGTCTGTACAGCACCTAATGGTTAAATTACTGTGTCAAGATACTGATTGCAAGCAGGGCTGTCTGCCATCTATCACTATAAATGACATTAAAGGTAATGACACTTGATTTTCACAGGAAAACAAATCAATTAAATAACATCAAGTCCTTTTTGATAGAATTATAAAACAAAGGGTTAGAAATTGTGGGTCCAATTTTTTAATACATAACTGGAGGACACTCAAGGATAATAAAGAACCAGTATAGAATTGCTATTATTTAGACTGTTAGCCATGTGACTCCTATATGAAGTTCAGTGGTCTGATACCACTTCTGTGACATACAGCAGAATAAAATTCCCACTGGCTTTTAGACATTGCTGTGCTGGCTCTGGCTCCAATGACTTCACAAGTTCCTAGGCCTATTTAACCTAGCAAAACAATGGCTCAGAATTGATATGATTCTTTAAAATATAATGGTTAAGTAAATAACAAGGACCAAAAGGAATATGTAAGCTAGAGAATAATAAGATTGAAGCTGTCATAAATAAATCTAGACTAAGGCAGAATCTAAGGCAGAAACAAACTAAAATATCTAAGGAATTATCTCATGGAATGACTTTCCAAACAGTACAGTAAGGCCAAGGAGCTTAAATTATTTTAAAGCAAAAAAAAAAAACAAAACAAAACAAAACAACCAACTAACCAACCAAACAAAAAACATTAGGAAAGCTTGTAAAGCAGTATATGGGTCAGCCTAGAGTAATAAATGAAATAGGCAATATGAGTTCTTACATGACTCACTTGCCACTCTACTAGGGGAAAGTGGATTATGGAAGCTGTCTTGGTTGTTGATTGTTTTTATTTTGCTGATTGTATTTATTTGTTTCATATTTATTCTGCACTGAGCTGTCCTGACAGATATTTTTGTAACCCCATCTACTCTTTTCATAACAGTCAAGCTTGTGTAATGGAAAAAGGATTTATTTCAAAGGAATTTTATGTCAAAAATGGAATCAGACAAGGACCTGCGGACTTGTGACTATTTTGTTCAGCTTTCAGTCCTCAGGAATGCTGGCCATAGCTTTCTTGGATTACGAAAAAGAAGCACCTCTTTGCTAATGGCAATTGCTAAGGGGCTGGAAGGCCCTATTTTTTTTCACAGCCACAAGTATGTCTTATTATCAGAAGCCAGAGGTAATTTTCTTCTTATTCCAAACTAGTCTCACAGTGAATGGCATTAGACTCAAAAAAATAAAAAATAAATAAATAAATAAATAAACTGTTATTGGTACTGTTCTCTTTCAGCTTTATTCACTCAAGTGTATTGGATAAATGTCACATTACAGCAGGATGCCATGTCAAACAGAAAAATTACTCGAATCTGCAAGAGTAAAACCAATTCTTAACTTGGTTGCATCCAGCACAACCAATGTACAGTACCTGACTGAAATGTTATTGTAGAAAGCCATCTATAATAGTTGTCATGAAGTGCTCATATTCAGCACCTATGTTGGATTTAAGAAAAAAAAAAAAAAAAAAAAAAATTACTGCAGTATGTTTAGCTAAATTAAAATTCTTCTTTATTATCTCTCCTGTTAAAAGAGAGAATAAAAAAAGAGTTAGAAAAGTAAAATTCTTGGGTATGGTGTAAAAACTCAAGATACCACTTTGCCTTGCTTTGAACAAATGCATATCACTAGCCAAAAGCATTTCAGAAAGACCAAGGGAAGCCAGCATGACTAAACACAGAGGCAAAAAGAGTTCTAAAAATACAAAGGGACAATCAAGGTTTAAAGAAATAAGTGCATTGAAGAAAAAAATAATACAATTTTTGCAGCTGTTTTTACTATGGAAGAAGTCAAGGAGACTCTTGCACAGGGGACACATCAGAGGATCTCTCTTATATAGAAGGAGGTCATGAAGTATATCAAAAGGTATTATACCAAATCACCAAGACCAAAGGATATTCACCCAAGAGCACCTGAGAAACTCCACTGTGAAACTGCTGAATTAACAACTGGTGTGTGAGCTGAAATGTAAAAATGTCTCGATGTCAAGACATTTGAAGATAGCTAATGTGGTCTCAATTTTTTAAAGAGGATACCATGCTAGATTCAGAAACTACAGGCTAGTAGCACATCTGTACTAGGCTAATAGATAGAAATTGTAATAGGAAAGAGAATCCATGGATAAATAAAATATGATGGGAAAGAGTCCATGATATTTGGTAAAGGGAAATCATATTTCAATCATATTTCATTTACAGCCTGATATAGTTCTTTGAGGGAGTCAATAGAAAGAGGGATAAGGTGGATCCAGCTGATAGTGTATTTTCATTTAAAAAGTTACACAAAAAAATAAAAATAAAAAAATAATAGAAAGTAAGATATCATGGAAACAGGAGGGAGGTCCTCATAAATAATCAAGTATACATACAAAAAGTGTTGGTAATTAAATGATCAGCTTTCATAGGTGATGGTGATTCCTAGTGAAATTAACAGTGAAAAAAGGAAGGAAGAAGGAAAGGAAAGGAAAGGAAAGGAAAGGAAAGGAAAGGAAAGGAAA